>NC_136485.1:98845322-98967822 GCF_053919585.1 Euprymna scolopes
ATAGATTTAATCACACAGTTTGCATGGATTTGAAAGAGTTCATCCACAATGAGGTGTGGATACTACATCTCATTGATGCCGCTACCAGGTATTCAGCGGCAACATTGATCAAAACAAAGAAGAAGGAGGAGATCATCAAAAACATCTTTATGATGTGGATTACCTATTTCGGATCTCCTGTTCGTTTTCTGAGTGATAATGGGGGTGAATTCAACAACGAACACTATAGACAGATGAATGAAAAACTCAACATAGAGACCTGTACTACTGCCGCAGAAAGTCCATTCAGCAACGGTACTGTAGAACGTCATAATTTGATAGTTGCTGAGGCAATGAAACAAACAATTGACGATGAGAAGTGTGAACCTGAAATTGCCTTGGCATGGGCTATTTGTGCAAAAAATGCCCTCCTCAATTACTCTGGACACAGTCCAAATGAACTTGTATTCGGTTTCAATGTAAATACACCCTCAATTCTGACAGACCAGTTACCTGCTATGGAGTCCTCTACTACAAGTGACATGGTGAGAAAAAATTTAAATGCTCTCCATAGTGCAAGGAGAAACTTTTTGGAAGCTGAGTCCAGTGAGAGAATTAGGAGAGCTCTCAGGTCTAATGTCAGAACTTATGCTGATGAAGATTATGCTACCGGAGACCAAATCTATTATCGGAGGCAGGGTTTTAAAGGATGGCGTGGTCCAGCAAAAGTGTTAGGCAGAGAAGGCCAGTTTGTCTTAATCAGACATGGCGGAGCATTTTATAGGATGCATCCGTGCCAATTGATGAAAGTGAATAAAAACAACGAAAAAAGAACAAAAAAGCTGAAATGCTGGGAAACACTACAGAAGGGAAGAATGAATACCTTTCAGTTGAGGAGGAGGAGTTGCAGAATCAAGTGGTAGAAAGTGAAGATATAGACAGAGAAGAAGTTGTTGATAGTTCTACCAGTTTAAGAGATAAGACTGAAAAACCTGGCCGAAATAAGACCATTACTTATAAAATAAATGGAAGTGGGGAGTGGAAGAAAGGAAAGGTTATGTCAGTACAGCCTAAATCAACTGGCAAATATAGTCATTGGATCAATATAGAACCTGAGGATGAAAACGAGGATCAAGTTTGTATCAACTGGAATCATATTGATCATTGGAGAGAAGTGCCCCAATATACTGAACAGGAAAATGTAGTCCTGCTCACCGCTGAACAAGAGCAGTCGAAAGCTGTAATGGATGCCAAGCATAAAGAAATAAAAAACATGAACACCTATGAAGTATTTGAATGTGTGCCATACACAGGTCAAAAAACAATATCCACAAGATGGGTGATTACTGAAAAATTCAAGGATAATCAGAAAACAATGAAAGCTCGCCTTGTAGCACGAGGCTATGAAGAAAATAGTAATCTGAAAACGGACTCCCCAACATGTAGCCGTGAAGCTATGCGAATGGTCATGCTAACCGCATCAATAAAGAATTGGATGCTGCAGACCATAGATTTTACCTCAGCCTTTTTGCAAGGTGGTATTTTAGAGAGAGATGTGTACCTGAGGCCACCATCTGATGTTTGTCCTAAATCTCAAGTGTGGAAATTAAAAAGATGCATCTATGGATTGAATGATGCTCCACGGGCATGGTACAAGAGAGTTACTCAGGCTTTGATTGAATTAAAAGGAGTAGCAAGTGCTTATGATAATGCATTGTTTTTGTGGCATGATATTAAAGGAAATTTGACTGGAATTCTTGCTATGCACGTGGATGATTTTGTTTTCTGTGGAAACACAGAGTTTGAAAGTGATGTGATTGCAACATTGAAAGAAAAATTTAAGGTGGGATCTCATGAAAGTGGAACATTCAAATATGTTGGACTGAATGTTAATCAACAGGAAAATGGGATCACTGTAGAACAAGATCTATATGTATCTTCCATATCTCCAATAGAAATAAGCAAAGGGAGGATACTGAGGAAAAATGATGAACTGAATGAAGAAGAAAAGCATGAGTTGAAGAGACTTGCAGGTCAGATGATGTGGGTTTCAACTCAAACACGCCCTGATATAGCTTTTGATGTGTGTAAAATGAGCAACACTGGAAAGCATCCCAAAGTAAAAGCCTTATTTGAGGCGAATAAAGCCTTATCAAAATTGAAATCCAAGAAGGGTTCTATAACATTTCCAAAATTGGGAAAGCCCTCAGATTTACACATTTTGTGTTATACTGATGCCTCTTATGCCAGTCTGGAAGATGGATCTTCACAGGGTGGTTTTGTTGTCTTTATTGGAGGAAGTACTGACAAAATGGCCCCCATGTGTTGGGCGTCAAAGAAATTGGACAGAGTGACAAAAAGCCCATTGGCCTCAGAGACTCTTGCTCTGAATGAGGGAGCTGATGCTGGTGTTTTGACTGCGGTTATGATACAAGAGGTATTTCAGTTATCTAAATTGCCAGACGTTCTCTGCAAGACAGATAATGCATCACTTGTGGAGACATTGAATTCCAACAATCTGGTAAGCGATCGACGATTGAGAATAGATGTAGCAAGGCTGAAGGAAATGAAGAGTAGAGGAGAGATACAGATAGAATGGATCAAGGGTTGTGATCAGGTCTCTGATTGTTTGACCAAGGCAGGAGCTTCGTCTGAGCTTCTAAGGGACTTGTTAAATCAGAAATAAATTATTCACTTGAGGACAGCAGCAATGTTAATGTAGACATTGGTTACCTTCCTTGCTTCAGTTACATGGTTACCTCCCTTGCTTGTGGTGATATAAATAGGAGTCGGCCATCTTGGTTTAGTCAGTTCGTTCGTACAGTTTAGACAGACTACAAGTGTCTCAACAAATGATGGAATTGCCCTTATAAAGGATCCTAACAAGATTCTCCTTCGTTGGACTGAGCATTATTCTGATCTCTTTGACAACCCCTTTAATGTTGATGTGGACGTCATCAATGAATTTTTATCACAACAGAAGCTTATCCATGAAATGTCTGAGTCCCTATCTTAGAATGAAATTAGAGATGCAATCAGAGAAGTGAACGTTGGGAGAGCTCCAGGGCTTAATGGTATTCCTGTGGAAGTCCTCTTACATGGGGGTGATAAACTTGTTCATGAAATTCTTCATCTTATCACTGATGTCTGGAGGGGTGTTCCCGTCCATCAGGATTGGGTTGATGCAATTCTTATATCACTGTACAAGGGAAAAAGGTCCAGGACATACTGTGGAAGTTATCGTGGGATAAGTTTGTTGGAAGCAGTTGACAAAGTATTTTCCAGAGGTCTACTCAATAGATTGTTAATGTATATTTGTCCATCTGTCATTCCAGAAAGCCAAAGTGGTTTCGTTTGGGCAGAGGAACCACGGACATGATCTTCTCTGCTCGGCAGTTGCAGGAGAAATGTACTGAACACTGTTCCGCTTTATCAGGTTTTTGTTGATTTGACCAAGGCTTTTGATATGGTGAATAGAAATGCCCTATGGATAATTCTGGGGAAGTTGGGATGCCCACCTCAATTTCTACGATTAGTGTTTGTGTGTATGCATATGTGTGTTGGGATGGAGAGAGCGCCCATAAGCCGTGGTGAGGGCAACCTTTGTAGGAGAAGCAAATCTTTGATTTAAAAAACCAGAAAGCGGGAGATCAGTACCCGCATTAAGCTGGTCTGCAGTTTAACTTGTTGCTGGCTTATCTTGCTCTTGCTTGTTGCTGGATCTCAAAATTTTGAACCGAGAGAGAGACTTAGCTGTCATACAAAGCTAAGACTCTGTAACATCATCTGTGTATAGATACTCCCTTAGGCATTTGTCTATAAAAATGGTCCTATGGCGATGGAAAAGTTGTGACATTTGGAGGCTTAAAATGCTGGAATCATATAATAATTGATCTCAATGACCGTCTTCAATGTCATGCCTGCTTGAGTGTGTGAATTCATCGGTAGGACTAAAAAAAAGAAGTCTTTTATGGGTTCATGGACTTTAAGTATCTGAGGGAGTGGAGCTCGTCTGACAAGACGTTGCAATCATCATATATATGTATATATATGTATATATATGTATATATATATGCATATATATATGTGTGTATATATATATATGTATATATATATGTGTGTATATATATGTGTATATATATGTATGCATACGTGTATATATGTATATATACGTATATATATGTATATATACATGTATCTATATGTATATACACGTGTATCTATATGTATATATATATGTGTATATATATGTTGTATATATGTGTGTATATATATGTATGTATATATATTTGCGTACATATATGGGTATATATATGTATATATACATGTGTATGTATATATATGTGTGTATATATACGTATATGTGTGTATATATGCATATATATATATGTGTATATGTATATATATATATATATATATATATATATATATATATATATATATATATATATATATATATATATAGTGTGTGTGTGTACCCAGACAAAATAACGTTAAAGTGCTACAAATTTTAAGCAAAAAAGAGGTCAACTGAAATTTACAAGTTATTATTTTAGAATTGAATTATTAGCAGGAGTTCTTGAAGGACAACCAAATGAAATAAGAAGAAATATAAAATAAATACGTACACATGTAAATATATATATACATATGTATGTACTTATTTACATGTGTACGTATTTATTTTACATATGTATGTATTTGTAAATTTCAGTTGACCCCTTTTTTGCTTAAAATTTTTAGCGCCTTTAATGTTATCTTGTCTGGGTCATTTTGACATTGGTTTTTCTATTTTTAATTTATTCTAATCACAATTCAACTTTTTTTTTCTCCTCCTTTCTTTTTCTTTCTTCTTCACCTATTTTCTTGAATTCAATCTTGCCTCAACAGTCGAGCTGTATATTTGATCCATTACTTTTTTATGCACATTTTATCTTTCTTTTAATAATATATTGGAATTCTTTCCCATTTCCTTGTACTAATTTGTGAATTATTCCATGGACTTCTGCCTTTTGGATTACTTTGGATCATCTTCCAATTACGCGGTTCCCTTGGATTTTACTTGTGTGAATGGAATTTTAACTAACTTTCTTGGATTCTGCATCTTTGGATTTTACCGTCATTGGAAATTTTACCTTTCATCAGACTATCCATTCACGTGAAACCACTTTTTATTCACCCTATTTCCTCTGCTTCACTTTTTGTTATCAAGTAAGATTGTTGCGGGCACCGAGGGTCTGTGTTAATGTCGCAAACTCAAAAAGTATCATAAAACCAGGAGTGATAGGGAGTTGAATAATAAGAATCAAGTGTAAAATGGAGTTGAAACAATCAAGCAAACATGACTGAGACGAATGGATAAATTAAATACAAAATCTATTTTTATAAAAGATTGTAAATGAATGAGAAGAGAAGAAAGTTTCTTTTTAATTGAAAGTCTCTTCCTGCGACTGAGGAGATTGACTGAAAAGACGTAGAAAAATGAAAGTTAACCAGTCTTTTTACGAAAGAGATAGGAAAGGGTAAAAAATAAAAGGTCCATTAGGGTTGCAAGTCCATATCTACGTGGAGGAATTAATTGACGGGCGCGCGTGTGTTTAACGTCCAAACGCGGACGTGTCGATGTTGATATTTACGCCATGGTGTCCAAAGGGCGACTCCGCGTTTGGGTGAAAAATGCCCTTTTTATACTTGTCTGACCGGCTCCAGGGGGGCATTCAGAAAAACATTTTTTTAAATTTGTTTTTCCCTGTAATCTGATTGGATGAAAAGAATAACTTTCTTATGACGTAAGATGCTTTAAGTGACGTCCGCACGAAAAACTGAAATTTCGTTTAAGAACCACCGAATTTGCGTGGGTGGGCAAAGGAAAATGTATGCACAGCTGAAACGATGTTTATACATCCACACGCACGCTGTAACCCCAACGTGTGTCCCCCTCGACATCAGATCGCCGACTCCCAACGTCGTGTACCGATGATTTTTCGTTCGACTGTTCTTCTTATGGTCGGATCGTCCTTTTCCCGTTGGTGACTGTCAATGAGAACACACGCGGTTCACAAAATAGAAATATGAACAAAGAAAGGAAAAACACAAACGCCAATTTTCACATATAAATTGACTGTTGGACTTGTGAGTGTGTGCGTGTCTTCCCCCGTTCTATCGATGTTACATTTGTCTATCTCTGTTTCACAATCAACTCTAAATGTAAAACTGTAGTCCTTATCAACTCCCATACGACGTCTAGCGCATCTAGTTATCAACTGTCACTGTCCAACCTCCATCCGCCCTCGAGCGCATCTAGATCTCAACTGTCACTGTCCAACTTCCATCCGCTGCAACGGGTAACTAGATGTCAACTGTCTGTCCCCTCTACATTGGTATCACATGTCGCTCACCCCACCCTGGCTAACAGAAGCTGCCCTTCCCTCTTTTATCAGTAGGTTTCTATTGTTATGGTTGATTGTAGGATATTTCCGATTTCTTTGTTTATTCTAAGCTATTTCCGATTTCTTTGTTTATTCTAAGCTATTTCCTCTCTCTTTGCCTATTGTAGGATATTTCCGATTTCTTTGTTTACTCTAAGCTATTTCCTCTTCCTTTGTCTATTCCCACCTTCTCTTAGCACTTAATGGCTCAAATCCACGCCAGGGCCACTTTATAGTATCACACGCAACTGGGTTTTATGGTTAAGGCAGCACACCATTATTTTGTTTTGAGTAGATTCGATGCGCGTGCGTCAGGGCTACGATAAGATCTATGACTTACTTGTAGTTTCATTTAATATATTTACAAGCAAAATCCGATCCCGCATTTTGCTAAATCCTACCCTCTCATGAAAAGGAAAGTATTTCTTCAGAACTCTGCGGAGTAATGACTATCCATTTATTTAGAGTTTCCTTTTTAAAGTTAAATATGTTTTTAACTCTTTTTCAAAGTGTTTTTAACATGCTTTATTAACTACTTGTTCTTATTATAAGCTCTATCTCCTATTTGGTTTTATCGAGCTTTTACATCTGGTTGAGATCACTTTATAAATATTAATTCTTTAATGTTTATAATTTACTTCAGTTTTGCCATCTTGGGTCATTTTGGTAAACTTAACTATATGTGAATGTATATATATATATATGAATACATTTATGTGTATATATATGTGTATATATATGTATATATGTGTATATATATATGCATATATGTGTATATATTTATGTATATGCATATATATATGTATATATATGCGTATATATATGTATATATGTGTATATATGCATATATATGCGCATATGTATGTGTATATGTATATGTGTATATATATGTGTACATATATATATCTATGAATATATATGTGTATATATGTGTGTATATATGTGTAGCTCTGTGTATATATATGTATATATGCGTATATATATGTATATATATGTGTATATATGTGTGTATATGCATATGTGTATATATGTGTATATGTATATATATGTGTACATATATGTGTATGTGTATATATGTTTATGTGTATATATGTGTACATCTATGTATATGTGTATATATGTGTACATATATGTATATGTGTATATATATGTATATATATATCTATATATATGTATATATGTGTATATATATATATGCATATATGTGTGTATATATATGTGTGTATATATATGTATGTGTATATTTACATGTATATATATATATGTATATATATATACACATATATGTGTACATATATATATTTACATGTATATATATGTATATATATATATATGTGTGTATATGTATCCTACCCAAGAAATAAGGTACTTGTGCAGTATAGTACTCACATAAAAAAAAAACAAAGAAAATCTTACCTGTGACGTATATAAGTTATTAAAACTGTAAATCCCATTAAATATTGTGCTTCTCCACTATACCACCCAGATAAAAACAAAACAAATACTTATCCCCTGGTATACAAAACATTTAGCACAACATAAAATTTAATAAAAGTATTGAGTTCTTTCATTTATAAATTAGGAAAAGGTACTTGGTACAGTATCTTACACAAGAAATAAGGTACTTGTGCAGTATCCTCCCCAAGTAATAAGGTACTTGTACAGTATAGTACCCATGTGAAACACATACATAAAAGTAATCAAAACCGAAAATTATGTAATATATTCGAGTAGTATAACATTTATATAAGAAATAAGGTGCTTCTTTACTATAGCACTCTGATGTAAAAACAAACTCTCACCTGTGACACACGGAAAAGTTAGCACGACAGAAAATTATGTAAAATTATCGAGTAGTTTCATCTATATCTTAGAAATGACGTACTTGTACATTATCCTACCCAAGAAATAAGGTACTTGTGCAGTATAGTACTCATATGAAAGAACAAAGGAAATCCTATTTATTTATATTCATATATACATATATACATATATATATATATATATATATATATATATATATATATATATATATAGATTCATTTATATTTATATATGGATTTATATATATATATATATATATATATATATATATTTATGTATATATATATTTATGTATATATATATATTATATGCATATATTTATATATATATATAATTTAAAAATAATATATATATTCATTTATTTATATTCATATATATTTATATGCATATATTTTTATATTTATATATATATAGTTAAAAATAATATATATATATATATATTTATTTATATATGTTTATATATATACATTTATATATATATTTATATATATACATTCATATATATATTTATATATATACATGTATATATATATATATTTATATGCATACATTTATATTTATATATATTTTTATAGTTAAAATGATATGTATATATATATATATATTTATATATAAATAAAATGAACTCATTTTTTCTCGTCAGATTTTGACCTTAATAGGATTAAAAATCAAGATATTTCATGCAAATATAATATGCACAAACGGCAGAACAATATCTAAGGTGTGTTATAGGCTTATTATTTCCCAAATTCCTCGATAATCTTAGATTTCTATACTTTTTCTGCTGAGAAGTCACGGCCAAAATCGGTTAAGATCAATGGAAGTGGTAAAATATTTTCTCTCTAATAAATTCCTCCTCCCCCTGCCACCACTTAACACCGTTTGGGGATCGTTCACAAGGAACAGTTGAGAAAAGAACACCGGTTTGGCTTCGTAGTTCTTTCATGTGAAGTTATTTAAAATCACTAAACTAAGCTGCAGTGCTCTGTGGCGTAGTGGTTAGCGTGCTGGACAATTCACATTATATTTTCACGTTCGCGCCGACCTACCGTAGTCGTTTTTTTTTTTTTTTTTCCTAAACAACTGGAATGGACTTTTCTTGGTGGCCGAACTGTTAACGTTGCAGATGTTTTTTTTTTTTTGTTTTTTTTTCACACTTTATTTTCCTACTTTTACTCATGACTCCGGGTTTGATCCTTCTACTTACCTAGCATAATATTTTTTAAAACTCCCCCCCCCGTCCCGGAAACAAACACTCGGGCAACGCCGGGTACCCCCGCTAGTAGTATATATAATGAAATAAGAATCACAGTTAAGTTTTCCAAAATTATCCAAGATGGCAAAACTAAAGTATATTATAAATATTGAAGAGTTAATGGTTATAATCTCACCAGACTATCCATTCACATGAAATCACCTTTTTCTTCATCCTATTCCATCCGCTTCACTATTTGTTACCAAGTAAGATCTATTACTTACTTGTAGTTTCATCAAATACTTTTTCAAGCCAAATCCGATCCCGCATTTTGCTAAATCCTACTTTCTGATGAGAAGGGAAGTATTTTTTCGAAACATGGCGGGTTAAGTACTATCCATTTATTTTGTGCTTCTTTTTTTTTTTTAAATTAAATATGTTCTTAACTCTTTTTAAAAGAGTTTTTTAACATGTTTTATTAACTACTTGTTCTTATATATATATACCATTGAGGAAGTTGAAAGCTACATAAACTTGAGAAAGAAAATTATGAATGATGGCGATTTCCTCCCTGAGATAAAAAGAAGGATAACACTGGGATGGGCAGCTTTTGGGAAAGTGAAGAATATCATGAGAAGCCAAAAAGTCTAATATGCCAATCAAAAGAAAGACGTTCAATGAATATATACTACCTGTGATGATCTACGGTAGTGAGAAATGCGTCCTGACGTCTCGCCAAAGTAAAACTTTGGCAGTGGCACAAAGGAATATGGTGAGGGCAATGGTGCGTATCACTCTACAAGACAGGAAGACAAGCATCTGGATCCGCCAACAAACAAGACTTATTGACATTACTACTGGCATCAAGAAATCCAAACACAAATGATTAGGGCACATAGCCAGGCAACATGGCAACAAATAGTCCATCAGGATAACGGCAAGGACACCTAGTGAACATAAGAAGCCAAAGGGAGAACCAAGAACGAGGTGGAGGGACAACCTAATACAGCACAGGTGTCCCACGTGACAGCGGATAGCTCGAGACAGAGATAGATTGCTAACGTCCAGGGAAGGGGTTTCTCGTATATATATATATATAATATTATTAATAAGAATAAGAACAACAGTGATGTAAAGTAGAATACTCCAAATCTGGTTGTTAGGTGCGCCTTAATCCGCGTAGTTTCAAAGAATGCAAATTCTTCTTATCAGAGCAAAAACTGTTAGCAAAAATAATTTAAAAGTCATGCTAATTTTTTTTTTTTTTTTTTTTTAACTTTTCTTTGTATTTGCTTGTTGTATAGCAACAAAGTTGTATGATTTGTAATAAAAAAAAAACATAAGAATATTAATATGCGGACAGTTCATACAGAGTTCAACATTAAAATAAAAATAACCAACTGTAATTAAAGGAATTCAGTGTAATTGAGGTTATCATTTGCAGGTAAATTAACAGCAGCAGGTGCCGGCCTCAGTTGTTGAAATTGAAAAAAAACAAGTCGTCAGAAATTGGAGTTCAAACAGCCAAAAAGCATTTTCATTTTTGGCCGGATGAAAAATTGAAATTCATTGGGGGAAAGAAAAAGAAAAGAAAAGGAAGGGAACGTAAAGTTGAAAATGGGTCACACGTTGTCAGACGACCGGAAACGTAGCAGACAGATAGATTTTGACATTTCTCGTTGTTATGTGGGTTAGCTGAGAAAATCCTAGGGCGTTTTGTAAGCATGAATTAAAAATTAGAGGGTTATTGGTAATAGTAATAATGTTAGCAATAATAATAATAATAATAATAATAATAATAATAATAATAATAATAATAATAATAATAATAATAATAATAATTGAATAACAGAAAATATTAGGATCATAATTACAAAATTTAACATACTTAAATAGTAAACAAACATAAAATAAGTGATAAAGAGGGAAATTATTAGAAGTAATAATATCGACGGTAAAGGCTAAAGTACTATTAAGGGCAATGATAAAATTTGTGTGCGGGGAATGTATTCCTGGCAGGTAGGGCTATCCCATATAGATAATGGATTTAGGCGAATCAGTGAAAAAGATTATTATTGAACATAATATCAGTGTTTGTATAAGGATTTAAAATATAGCCCAAAAGAATACTATCATGCAGAGAGCTAAATAATTAGGAGTAAAGAACTGAAGAAATAAGTGGCTTCATATACAAGGAACCTATCATATCACATAGGCTAGGAGAAAGGAAAAGAAAGAAAATTAAAAATAAAGATGAGGTATCACTGTAGTGGGAGGCTTGACAATTGATCAGGCTGTAGTGGTTGAGTGATCTGGAAATTGCTATATTTATATTTGACCCTATGTTTACATTAGAAAATCAGCTCATTTTTGGTTTTTTGGTGTTTATGAGATTTTTACCAGAAGGGGGCAGTTATTATACACACTGCTTCGGATAATCATTGTTGGCATAATTTAGAGCCTGGTGTATAGGATTTAGACTTTTTAAATGATATCCCATTTAATAGAGAAATTCTTGCTTTCCAATCGAAGTTTGTTGATTTGAGTCTTTAAAGAGGTACCCTGGTTAATATCTGTATTAGTATTTTTAATGAAGAAGTGTGGTTGGATATTCTCAATTTTATCAAAGTGGAAGGAGAACCGATGTAAGTGTAAATTTTGGGGGTCGATCTATTGTTATTAGTAGCATTATTGTGGGGGCCAGTGTTACTATGGAAGTGGCTAGAAATAGCTGGTTAATCTGGGATGAGACTATTATTATTCATTTCATGCTGGTCTTCTTGGTGGGTTATGCTATTATTCAGATTATAGGTGGCATTATTAGGTATGTGGGGATTCATTGTGTATTGATTGATAGGGAACAGAATTTTGGATATGCAGTGTTATGATTTAATTTGTTGTTAAGAGTTATCCCCCTTGGGATTGACATTCATAATAAAAGCGCCCTCTGTTTCATTTTCCCGCTCGATCCTTTCAAGAGCGTACGTGTATTTTACAGTTAATAAAACCTTTCTAAAAGGCAATTCTTTACTTACTGATACTATTCACTTCAATTTTATTAAGTGTAAAAAAAAAAATAATAATGGATCGAATCTTACGTCCCGACAGATTCGAGGTGGAACCTACATGCCCTAATTCCGAAAAATCCTATAGGCATTGGAAATTAACCCTCCAGAATTATATCCGCTCACATAATAACGGATTAATCGAAAACACTTCAGATAATTTCTTTGCCTTGATCAATTGTATTTCAGCCTCTGTTTTCGATTTAATAAGCGATAAAACCGACTACGATAGTGCATTAAGAACATTGGACGCCGCTTATTTAAAACCTGAAAATATTGTTTATAATAGATATCGATTGATGACGACGAAGCAACAAACAACACAAAATATAGATGCCTTCATACTACAATTGGAAATGCTTGCCAAAACATGTAACTTCGAAGCGGTTTCTGCTGAAGAAAACAAAAATCAATACATTCGGGAAGCTTTCATCGGCGGAATTTCTTCTTCGTCCATCCGACAACGACTGTTAGAAAAACCCATCCTGACTTTACAAGACACATATGCCACGGCCAGATCTCTTGAACAAGCAGAAAAGCATTCGATAAGCTACGCAAATAACTTTACTGTAGCAGCTACAAATAATCCTTCGGGCTACAATCGTATAGCTGTGACTAAAGAAAATATGCATCCAAAAGGGGTTTGTTTTTTTCTGTGGAAAATCACGTCATCCTCGATATTTATGTCCTGCACGAAACGCCGAATGTAAAAAATGCAAAAAAAAATGGTCATTGGGCTAAAGTGTGTAAATCTTCTATTTCTAACACTCATACTGCTGTTCTTTATGACGACTCTGACTACCCCTCACCTTCTCTATCCTGACTAGGAACTAACTCCAAAGATGTCACATTCACTCAATGCCAAATTAACGGGCACTTCGTGAACGCTATGGTGGACTCCGGCAGTGTAAAAACATTCATTAATGAAAATACTGCTAAAAAACTTAAACTCTTCACAATACCTAAAAACAAAACTATAGCTCTGGCTGCTTCCGATCAACATGCTAAAATAACTGGCGAAGCTGTCGTGGATTTAATACTGAAAGATAAAACCCATTCTGGAATAACAATTGAAATCATTGAAAACCTTTTCATTGATTTAATAATCGGAAAAGATATTTTAAAAAAATATAAAAAAGTAACACTTAAATTCGACGGTCCTAGAGACAAACTTATAATTGGAGCTATAAACACGAATAATTTTTTTCCTACCATAAACGTTCCACCCCCTCCTCTCTTTTCTAATCTTTCTCCTCATACTACTCCTATTGCGACAAAATCCCGACGTTACACTTTTGCCGCCAACAAATTCATAAAAGAAGAGACTGCTAGAATGTTGAAAGAAGGCATAATTGAACCTTCGATATCTCCGTGGCGAGCGCAAGTTCTTGTAACTTCGAATGAGAATCATAAGAAAAGAATGGTAGTCGACTACAGCGATACCATTAATAGATTCACGGAACTAGACGCTTACCCAATGCCTAATATCAATAAGATGGTAGACGACATCGCTCAATATAACATCTTCTCTACTCTCGACCTAAAATCTGCTTATCACCAAATACCTATAAATCATGCTGATCGTAAATTCACTGCGTTTGAAGTAAGTGGCAAACTTTTTCAATTTACTCGTCTTCCTTTTGGCGTCACCAATGGAGTAAGTGCTTTCCAGAGGAGCATAGACTATATTATAGAAAAAGAAAATCTAACCGATACCTTTGTGTATGTTGATAACGTAACTATATGTGGAAAAAATCAAGAAGAACACGATTACAATCTTCAAAAATTCTACAAAATTGCTAAACAATATAACATCACTTTAAATGAAAATAAAAGCATAATTTCTTCTAGTTCTATTACTCTACTCGGCTACACCATAGAAAATAATCAAATAGCTCCCGATTATCAAAGACTAAAACCATTACTCGAAATGCCACCTCCGCTGAATCTTAAATCTCAAAAAAGAATAGTTGGAATGTTTTCCTATTACTGCAAATTCATTAAAAAATTTTCTGATAAAATTTTATTACTAAATCAAAACAAAGAATTTCCACTACCTCCATCTGTATTAAAATCTTTTCAAACATTGAAAAATGATCTAAAAGACGCCACTTTAATAACGGTAGATCCAAATAAAGAATTTGAAGTAGAAACGGACGCTAGTAACTATTGCATTGCTGCAACACTAAATCAAGAAGGTCGTCCTATTGCATTTTTTTCAAGAACTCTCAATACTAACGAAATTAAGCACCATGCAGTAGAAAAAGAGGCAGCCGCTATTGTAGAAGCTCTCCGTAAGTGGCGACATTTCCTACTCGGCAGGCACTTTAAAGTCATCACAGATCAGAAGAGCATCAGCTTCATATTCGACAATAAAAGAAAATCAAAAATTAAGAATGACAAAATATGTCGTTGGCGTATAGAATTATCCCAATACAATTTCACTATAGTTTATCGACCTGGACCTGAAAATATTGCTGCTGACACATTCTCTCGCATCTCTGCTCTTACTTACAATCTACAAGATCTTCGTGATTTACATAAACAATTATGTCATCCTGGTGTTTCAAGACTAAGCCATTTTATAAGAACGAGGAACCTCCCTTTTACTTTGGATCAAATTAAGAATATTACTGACTCTTGCTCATCCTGTCAATTACTGAAACCCAAATTCGCCAATACCAATGGAGGGACTCTCATTCAAGCCATATTACCTTTTCAAAGATTAAATCTTGATTTTAAAGGCCCTCTACCTACTTCTATACATGGCAACACATATCTACTTACTCTAATTGATGAGTATTCCCGTTTTCCTTTCGCTTTTCCTTGCAGAGATATGACAAGCAAAACCATTATCCACTGTCTAAACAAACTCTTTTCAATTTTTGGTTTGCCTGACATGATACATACTGACCGTGCTTCTGATTTCTTAGCAAGAGAAATAAAGGATTTTTTACACAAAAAAGGAATTGCTACTTCTAAAACAAGTAGATATCATCCTGAAGGTAATGGACAGATTGAAAAACTCAACGGTACCTTATGGAAGGCCATTCAAACAACATTACATTCTAATCAAATGAAACTACCTTATTGGGAAGACATACTACCGGACGCACTTCATTCAATTAGATCATTACTTTGTACTGCCACTAATATGACTCCCCATGATAGACTATTTAAATATAGTCGTAAATCTGCTTCCGGAATTTCAATTCCTTCTTGGGTTAAACCAGGCCCAATATATATTAGAAACCACACTAAAACAAGTAAACATGACCCTCCTGTAACGCCTGCCACCCTAATAGATGTCAACCCCCACTACGCTTATGTTCAACTACCTTCTGGTACTGAAACCACTGTCAACGTTCGAGACTTAGCTCCAAACTCATCAAATGAAGAAAACTCTAATAATAATCCTACTACTTCAGAGACTTTATTTGAACCTTCTACTAATGAAAACATTGGTCATGAGGAAGACAAAAATCAATCGTCTGATCTTGAAGAAAATCAGATTTCACTAAAAAATAATACTGAAAATCAGCATTCCTGCCAATCTGTGCGGAGGTCGTCCCGAGTTCGACAATTCCCTAGTAAATATAAGGATTTTGTGACTAAATACTGAAAAAACTGCAGTTTGGGTTCATATGTTATTTGTAAATAAAATGATTCTTATGTGATTGTAAAAAAAAAAAAAAAAAAAAAAAAAAAAATTTGTCTATAATTAATTACCCCTTACTTGAATACTTTAGGACGGGGAAAATGTTATGATTTAATTTGTTGTTAAGAGTTATCCCCCTTGGGATTGACATTCATAATAAAAGCGCCCTCTGTTTCATTTTCCCGCTCGATCCTTTCAAGAGCGTACGTGTATTTTACAGTTAATAAAACCTTTCTAAAAGGCAATTCTTTACTTACTGATACTATTCACTTCATGCAGGGAATAAAATGGCTGTTGGGGGTTAGGCAGTGCCTGGGTTGAAGATTGTAATGGATTCAAATTGCTTATTGGAGACAGTATAGGAGTCACCAAGTTTGTTGCTGAACGTGGGTTAAGAGGTCTCTCCGTAACTGTGCAAGAGTAAATAATATCTTTATGCACAGAGTTATTGTCAAGTGGGCATTCTTGTTTCCTTTGGCAATTACATTTTGTTTATGGTGTAATGGGAAAGGGATTGCCTGGGCATTTTTAATTTTTTTTTACTGTTGGATGAAATTATTGTTTGTGCTAAATTAGGCATAGTGGAGTATGATATCTTGATGGAATTTTTGTTAGCGTATTAAGAGGGAGATTTGAAAGATTTTTCCAAGATTCAAAAAATTCTTTGGGAATATTTGTTTTAACATTTGAACTAAAAGGGGGATTGAACCATATATTATTTTTCCTTCATAATCTTTTCTTCAGGCCAGATTTATGGTGATTAGAAAGCTATTTGGTGCTGTTGTTGGTGAGGGGTGTTTCTGTCATTATTCCTATTTTGATATTTCCTTTTAGTGTGGAACATATTATGGATGATTAACAAAAGCAAACGGACATTATAAAAGTTGTTATGGATATAATTTATTTTTTCAGTATATCCTGAGTTTCTTAGGACATTATTATAGAACATAGAATTTTGTTCAAATGTTTTTTGTCACTAGATAGTTGAGATATTCTTGAGGAGATAGAAGATATGGATTTTTTGATTGGCTGGGGATGGTTAGAGTGTTTATGTATAAAAGTGAGAGGTTAGGTTTAGGATAAGGGGTGTATGAAGGTTGAGAGAAATAGCAAAGAAGTCAGAGGCTTCTTATTCTGTTCAATGGTTCAATGGTTATAGAGAGACCGAAGTTCTTGAAGAAATCATGTAATTTTTTATGGTCTTAATGTATTCTCTAGGTCTTGCTCTTGTGAGTAGGAGAGCATCATCTCTATAAAGGCCTCCCTGAATTTGATTGAAATATATTTTTAGCTCTTTCACAACGAAAAGGCCCACTTGATCAGTTACTTATGCAGAGTCGGGGCCCATTAGGATATCAAAATTATTGGGGGTATCTTTTCTAGTCCAGTATTTATTATGAAACTAAATGAGAGAGTGTCTGGCCAAAAGAATAAGTTTAATTTCGAAGTTAGCTAAGTCTGAATTCTTTTTCGCGAAAATGAGGGCTGTATTTAAAAGTATAGGGGAAATGGACTGATATCAATTATTAATATCCAAGGTGATAAAGTTTAGAGCATGTTTATCCTTAAGCTTTATGAACCAATTTATTACAGATTCGGAATTTTGCCAAAGTTGTAGGTGTGGCGTGTATGTGAAAGGGTGGGGGGAGGTACTGTTTAAGGCTAGGTTATGGTTAGAAACAAAAACAAAACAAAAAAATAATATACAACATATTGGGCATATCTGCATCGCTCTTTAGGAAACAAGAAGGAAAGGATGGCTAGCCCTTTTTTTTTTCTTTTTTTGATAGGAGGATATAAAAGCTGGGAAAAATTCCTAGCAAGATACAAAAAGAAAAGACTCGTGAACATCTTCTCTTGAAAAGTATTTTGTGTTGCTGACGTTCAGATTGTGCAGTGTGACATTGGTGGTGAGAGGCCAGGTGTGGTCAATTGGAAAAGAAGAGGGCAGAAACGTGCTGTTGTCGAACGAGTGATTCACTCCTTCCTGAACCCCAGAACCGAATCCAGATCACAACATTTAGAGTAGGTGCACATTCTTTTTTTTTTTTTTTACACAGTGATCACCACTTATCAAGGCCCGGAAGCCACTCAGGGATAAGGGTTATTGCAAGTACGTACATTACGTTAGTGTGGAGATTTGATGAAGTGTTTACTTAAGGGGGTGGTTCATTAGGAATTTGTTACCGTTAGACTTGAAGACATCCAAGTTGTAGTCAGGTGGGAAGCAGGCAGACGGAACAGAGTTCCACAGGCGTGCAGTTCTAAGAAAGAAGCTTTGTTCATGGAATCCACGTTTTGATTTAGGCACAGATAAAGAGTGGGGAAAATTTTTCACAGTGGATTCGGCTATACGGGTGTTTTTCGTGAAAGATTGGCAGAGATTGAAGTTCAGACGAGCACCTGCCATAGAAATAACGATAAAACAAGGATAGGCTCGCAATATCTCTTCTGTGGGAGAGAGGTTGCAGGGTAGAGAAAAGGGCATCCCCCACTAAGCCACGAAGTCTATTTTGTACTCTGTCAAGGCAGGATAGGCTGTTTTTAGCAGCTCCTGCCTAGATATGGCAGCAGTATTCCATCCTTGGACGTACTTGGCTTTTATATAGATAGAGAATTGCATCAGTAGTGAGATATCTTCTGGAGCGGTAGAAGGATCCCACTATGTTTCCAGCGACCTTGGCAACAGATTTTATGTACGTGTTCCATTTCAGATCAGGAGTAAAGGTCAAACCCAGAAGCTTGTCAAAACAAAGGGCCTCTCTCAGACGAGAGCCATCCATCCCAATTGATGCCAGATGGGGATCAGAGCATTGGTGATGTAAGGATAAGAGTTTGGTTTTAGATGCATTAAATGTAACCAGCAACGTCTTCCCCCACTGAACCACGCGCTCGAGATCAGAGGAGAGAGAATCAGAGAGAACTTTGTCATTTACAGCCTTTGATGTGTTGCCGTAGATGCTCGTGTCATCAGCATAGATGTCAACGAATGATTTAAGTATGTGTTTAGGGAGGTCATTGATGTAGATAAGGAAGTGAGTTGGGCCCAGGATTGACCCCTGAGGAACTCCAGCATTAATACTGCAGGCCTCTGATTTTTGTCCATCGACCACTACTCTTATGAGCCTATCGGAAAGAAATGATTTAATGATTGAGAAAACATTTCCAGTTATACCATAGCTGGAAATCTTGTGAAGTAGACCCTTATGCCATACCTTGTCGAAGGCTTTTGATATGTCAAGAGCAATTGCCCTAGAAAGGAAGCCTTTGTCAAGAGATTCACTAATCCTGTGGGATATAACCATCAGCACATCTGCGGTAGATCTTGCAGAGCGGAAACAATATTGTGTGTCACTAAGAAGGTTGTTTCTGCTGAGGTGGTTGACTATTTCTCTATTTACTATGGATTCCAGCAACTTACTCATAACACACAGGAGACTTATTGGTCTGTACTGAGAGGGAGATGACTTATCACCTGAATTCTTAAATACAGGGCAAACTGATGAGGTCTTCCAGGGAGTCGGAAAGCACTTCTCCTTAAGGCAGCGCTTAAACAGTTTCATAAGTATGGGAGCAAGTTCTGGTTGAAGCTTTTTTAACACTATAATTGGGATGACGTCAGGGCCAGTTGCTTTACTGGAATCTAGGTTCTTGATTAGCTTGGCGACCTCATGCACGGATATTTGTATGTTACCTAGCGTGTTCTGTGTTATAGGAGGAAATATGGGGAGTTGATGTCCTTCGTCGCATAGAGTAGAATTAGCTGCAAAGTTCTTTGCAAATAGTTTGGCCTTGTCTGACGCTGACGAGATGACCTCTGGTCCATTGATAATGGTTGGGATAGAACGCACACTTCTATTCAGGATCCTATTTGTTATTTGCCAAAACTGGTGGAAACCAAGCCGCTGATCAGCTACCTTGAATTTAACAGACTGAGCATATAGCTCTCTTGCATTTTTTATTACTCTTTTACAGTGGTTGCTGGCAGTTCTGAAAGCAGCTTTAGTCTCAGTGCATCTATTACGTTCATAGCTATGGAAAAAGTGATTTCTGTGCGCGATAGCAGCAGCACATTCTGGGGAGAACCATGGATGGCTGTTAGGTTTTTGTTGGAATTTTTTAGACGGTATGAATTGGTCTATGCCTACAATTAACCATCGGTCAGATCTGATACTATAGAGGACACTTCTTTTTTAAACATGGAGTGCAGAGGTAAATCAGATATGAATGTACGGAAGCTATCCCAGTCAGCCATAGAGTATCGGTATACAGTACGGTGGAGGGGTATGTCTGGAGACTTATTACATTTCGTTTTTATCTTAACTGATACAACGGAGTGGTCGGAGGATCCTAGAGGAGAATGAACGGAACATGAACAGGGGAAGTTGAGAGAAAAAGGTCTAGGAGACTTGCATATTGACCGGGTGTATCAGGCACACGGGTGGGTTCGCGAACAATCTGAGTGAGGTCATAAGCAATGGCAAAATCATAACAAAACCTCCCCTCATCATCTGTCTTATTTGAATGGGTCAACCATTCCACGTTATGGACGTTGAAGTGACCACAGATGTGGATGTTAGCCGAGGGATGTGCAGACAGGATGTGGTCTATTTTCTCAGATATGCTCTTAAAGATAGTAACTCCGCTGTTGTGGGGCCGATAGAGGGCAAATATAAATGCAGTGGTGTTAGCAAGTGCAACCCGGAAGCACATATAGGGTAAGTTAGGATCTTCTCTAGAGATATCCCTGCCACACGGGAAGCCATCTTTAATGTAGGCACATATTCCATGCCCATGGCGATCTTGGGGGTCAGATTTAGCTGTTAAATTAGAGTATCCGTTAATTATGAACTCATCTAGGGAAGTGGTTCTTTGTTACAGCAGGGATAATTCGATCTATGATTCTTTTACTTACTACTCTGATGTTCAAACTAGAAGGGCAAATCAGGGTTGTTATGAAAGTTAGGTCTATGATCCTTGAGAGTAAACCACGAGGTGTAAAAATTTCTGTAGAATTATGGATGTAAGCCTGTAAGATCTTTTTAGTATCAGTATACATCAGAGTGTTCCGAGGTACAATTCTATATGATCTATTCAGCTCTTTATATAATAGCTTTTTGTACATGTTGTAGTCGAGTTTATAATAGTTTTTTTGTTTTGTCTGCACATACAAAAATATGTAAAGCATTTTTTACCTTAGGAGAAAAGTTATTGATCATTCTGGTAGTTGGAGTTTGGAAGTTCTATTGTTTTTTTTAATTTCTTTTGATATATATATATATATATATATATATATATATATATATATATATATATATATATATATATATATATATATATATGACGTGTGGACCTGATCTAATCCCTGCTGTATTATTAAAAAGAATGCTTAGCTGAGGTTGCCCTAGTTCTATCAAAACTCTTCAACAGATGCCTTATCGAATCTTGCTTCCCTGAAAAATTGCTTTATTGCTTTTCAAGAATTCTGGTGGTGAAAGAACTGACCTACTCAATTATCATTATGTTAGCTTGTTTTCTCTCTTTGCTAAAATCTTGGAGTCCTTAATCAGTCAAGCATTAGTCCACAACATCGTAGGTAAACTGCAAGTATAGATGTAGGCAATCTCGTTCTACTGCAGATATCCTGACTGCAATCTCTGAATGTATATACCATGCACTGGATAAGGTAAAGAAGGCTAAGCCCTAGATATATCTAAGACGTTTGACAAAGTTTGACACAAGAGACTTTTCACGAAAATTAAATCATATGGTATTACTAGATAAATGCTTAATGTAATTAAATCCTTGTTAGAGAAGAGAAAAATCAAAGTTGTCTTCAAACAACATGATATAAATGTGGGTATGCGACAGGGGAAAATGAATGAATACATATCTAAAGCAATAGCTGAAGCCTTAGAGGAAGACCGCTAGTCTGTTTTAGCATGGGGCCCGTAAATGGATGGTAACATTCAATACTGCCAAGACTAAGCTTCTTTCCTTTAACAATTGCAAGAAAGCTTTTCAACCATTCATTGCTATGACTGATAATACGTTACCTGAAACCTATCCGCTCAAACGCCTCAGCTTAACATTCACATTTTATTTTTATTATTATTATTATTATTATTATTATTATTATTATTATTATTATTATTATTATTATTATTTCATGTATTAGTTTATCTGTACGAAATTCCCTTAGTATAAACATCATTCAGAAACTTTGCGAAACGTAAAAAAAAAATAGAAAACACATGATGGTCTAGCCCCCACCTCCACCCCAGCTGCCCTGATTTTTACTTATATAGCTACAAACGTAACAGATGTACTGAGACTATAGCTGCTTTCACAACTGCCAGCAACTTGTTAAAATAGTGGGGCTTATGAGTTTAAATGATGTGAACGAAGCCGATTCAAGGTTAGTTCTGTCCAGCAACAAGCAAAGAAGAATGCCAACTTCTAAGAAGGTTAAAATATTTTTATTATTATTATTATTATTATTATTCATATCTGATCTGTAATCCCTTGTGTATCACATTACAAATTCAGGCATTAATATGGGAGGGGAGACTATTTTCAACTATCGCCCTAAATTGGAAATGGAGCAACGGACTTATATTAAGTAGATATTAATAAGTCCCTCTTACCTTTTTTTTTAATGTAGACAATGCATTGTGGATGTGTTATCAGCAGTAACTCTCGCTTCTTTTTTGTCCTTCAGTCTTCATTTTTTTTTTTTAATGGAGAGTAGACAACGCTTTGTGGATGTGTTGTTGGCAGCTCTCGTTACTCTTGCTTCTCCTTATTTGTCCCTCAGTCCTCATTTCCAATGAGTGATTTTTCTGACAAAGGGTGAAGAAAAAGCTGCTTTCCAGGTCGGCAGTACTTCGTGAACAGTAGCCTGAGATGTCGGAAATTTTCTGTTTCTATGTCTATCCTTGTGGCCATGTCACTAGTAAGGGTGCTGGAGATAAACGTTTCATTTGGGCTGACGTTATCCGCCTGATAGTCAGGGACCCGAACCTTGGATTAACCACTAAGGAGGCGGTCCTATCAGCAGGCGCAAAGTACTGGGACTGCTGTATTGCCATTTGGTGAATGGATTCTGGACCATGCAGTAGTTTCGAGTGGGGCCTCTCGATGCCATACTAGTGGGTAATTCTTATAGCTTTACTGTATCATGTGCTACAAAAAAAAATTCCTGTCTTTTTCTCTCTTACTTTCCCTCTCTGTCATGCTCTAACCAAGTCTGCCGGCCTGTTCTACAAATTCCAAAACCTCAACATGAAATATCTCTAGAAAAAAAAACACGAATAAACCTAGAACCTCATCCTCCAACATAGACCCCTACTACCATGTCTCCTTCTCCAACATCAGGGGTCTACGTTCCAACCTTCTAGAGGTTGAAACACAATTACAGAAACTGGACATATTCTTCCTAAGCGAAACTGGCCACTTCCCTAGATGAGTTCATAATTAAAGGATACTCTAACTTAACATCTAAATCTGACCCCCAAGATCGCAATGGGCATGGAATATGTGCCTACATTAAAGATGGCCTTCCATGTGGTAGAGGTATCTCTAGAGAAGACCCTAATTTACCTTATATGTGCTTCCGGGTTGCACTTGCTTACACTACTGCATTTATATTTGCCCTCTATCGCCCCCACAACAGCGGAGTTGCTATCTTTAAGATTATATCTGAGAAAATTGACCACATCCTGTCTGCACATCCCTCGGCTAACATTCACATTTGTGGTGACTTCAATGTCCACAATGTGGAATGGCTGACCCACTCAAACAAGACAGATGATGAGGGGAGGTCCTGTCATGATTTTGCCATTGCTTATGACCTCACCCAGAGTGTTCACGAACCCACCCGTGTGCCTGATACTACCGGTCAGTATGTAAGCCTTCTAGACCTTTTTCTCACAACTTCCCCTAAGCTATGTTCATGTTCCGTTCTATCTCTTCTGGTATCTTTCGACCACTCTGTTGTGTCAGTTAAGATAAAAACGAAATATAATAAGTCTTCAGACGTACCTCTTCACCGTACTGTATATCTACAGCTGACTGGGATAGCTTCCGTACATTTATATCTGATCTACCTTTGCAATCCATGTTTAAAAAAGAAGTGTCCTCTATAGTATCAAACCTGACCGAATGGCATTGTAGGCATAGACCGATTCATACCATCCAAAAAATTCCAACAAAAACCTAACAGCCATCCATGGTTTTCCCCAGAATTTGCTGCTGCCATTGCGGACAGAAATCACTTTTTCCATAGCTACAAACGTAACAGATGTACTGAAACTAAAGCTGCTTTCACGATTGCCAGAAACCACTGTAAAAGAGTAATAAAAAATGCAAGAGAGCTATATGCCCAGTCTGTTAAATCTAAAGTAGCTTAGCAGCGGCTTGGTTCCTACCAGTTTTGGCAAATAGCAAACAGAATCCTGAACAGAAGCGTGCGTTCTATCCCAACCATCATCAATGGACCTGAAGTCATCTCGTCAGCATCAGACAAGGCCAAACTATTTGCCAAGAACTTTGCAGCTAATTCTACCCTATGCGACGAAGGCCATTAACTCTCCGTATTTCCTCCTATAACAGACAATATGCTATGCAACATACAAATATCTGTGTGAGGTTGCCAATCTAATCAAGAACCTTGATTCCAGTAAAGCAACTGGCCCTGAATGCATTCCAATTATAGTGTTAAAAAAGCTTCAACTAGAACTTGCGCCCATAGTTACAAAACTGTTTAAGCTTTGACTTAAGGAGAAGTGCTTCCCAACACCCTGGAAAACCTCATCAGTATGCCCTGTATTTAAGAATTCAGGTGATAAGTCATCTCCCTCTCAGTACAGACCAATAAGTCTCCTGTGTGTCATGAGTAAGTTGCTAGAACCCATATTAAATAAAGAAGTAGTCAACCACCTCAGCAGAAATAACCTTCTTAGTGACATGCAATACGGTTTCCGTTCTGCTAGATCTACAGCAGATGTGCTAACGGTTATATCCCATAGGATTAGTGAATCTCTCGACTAAAGCTTCCTTTCTAGGGCAATTGCTCTTGACATATCAAAGGCCTTCCATAACGCCTACTTCACAAGATTTCCAGCTACGGTAAAACTGGAAATGATTTCTTAATTATTAAATCATTTCTCTCTGATAGGCTCATTAGAGTAGTGGTTGATGGGCAGAAATCAGAGGCCCATAGTATTAATGCTGGAGACCATCAGGGGTCCATGCTGAGCTCAACTCTGTTCCTGATCTACATCAATGATCTCCACAAACACATACTGAAATCATTCATTGACATCTATGCTGATGATACGACCATCTATGGAAACACATCAAAGGCCGTAAATTACAAAGTTCTTTCTGATTCTCTCTCCTCTGATCTTGAGCGCATGGTACAGGAGGGGGAAGAGATGGCTGGTTACTTTTAATGCATCTAAAACCAAGCTCCTATCTTTACATCATCAACACTCTGATCCCCATCTGGCATCAATTGAAATGGATGGCTTTCGTCTAGGGGAGGTTCCATATTTTGGTAAGCTTCTGGGATTGACCTTTACTCCTGATCTGAAATGGAACATGTACATCAAGTCTGTTGCCAAGGTTGCTGGAAAAATGGTAGGATCCCTCTACCGCTCCAAAAGATACCTCACTGCTGATGCAATTCTCTATCTATATAAAAGCAAAGTACGTCCAAGGATGGAGTACTGCTGCCACATCTGAGCAGGAGCTGCTAAAAACAGTTTATCCTGCCTTGACAGAGTAGAAAATAGACCTTTTGGCTTATTGGGGGATGCCCTTTCCTCTGCCAAAGAAGAGACGTTGTGAGCCTGTCTTTGTTTTATCGTTATTTCATTGGCAAATGCTCGTCTGAGTTCCAATCTCTCCCCCCCCATCGCCAATCTTTCATGAAAAGCACCCGTCTAGCTGAAACCACTGTCAATAATTTTTCCCTTTTTTTTTTTTTTTTTTTTACACAGTGATCACCACTTATCAAGGCCCGGAAGCCACTCAGGGATAAGGGTTATTGCAAGTACATTATGTTAGTGTGAAAATTTGATGAAGTGTTTACTTACAGGGGCGGTTCATTAGGAATTTGTTACCGTTAGACTTGAAGACATCCAAGTTGTAGTCAGGTGGGAAGCAGGCAGACGGAACAGAGTTCCACAGGCGTGCAGTTCTAAGAAAGAAGCTTTGTTCATGGAATCCACGTTTTGATTTAGGCACAGATAAAGAGTGGGGGAAATTTTTCACAATGGATTCAGCTAGACGGGTGTTTTTCGTGAAAGATTGGCAAGGGGGGACCAGAGATTGGAGTTCAGACGAACACCTGCCATGGAAATAACGATAAAACAAAGATAGGCTCGCAACGTCTCTTCTGTGGGAGAGAGGTTGCAGGGTAGAGAAAAGGGCATCCCCCACTAAGCCACGAAGTCTATTTTGTACTCTGTCAAGGCAGGATAGGCTGTTTTTAGCAGCTCCTGCCCAGATATGGCAGTAGTATTCCATCCTTGGACGTACTTGGCTTTTATATAGATAGAGAATTGCATCAGTAGTGAGATATCTTCTGGAGCGGTAGAGGGATCCTAAATCAAAATGCCTAAATCAAAATGTAGATTCCATGAACAAAGCTTCTTAGAAGTGCACGCCTGTGGAACTCTGTTCCGTTTGCCTGTTTCCTACCTGACTATAATGTTGGGGATTCCAGTCTGGCGGGAATCAAACAGCGTGAAAGGAAGACAACGCGGACATAGGTGTTAACAATGGCTCGGTCGCCAGAGAACTGCCGTCCGAGCTTACTTTATTAGAGAGCGAAGGTTAGATAACTCTTAGGGTTATGTCCCTTTACTTGTGGACATCACATCCCTCTCCATCTTGGTGGGACGACCTCTCTTATTTTACGTTTTACAATTTTTTTTTATTTTATTTATTTATTTTTTTAACTTACATTATGAAGTCTTTGAGTCTGGCTGGGGGCAGTCTTTTCCGAGATGGATTTCGTCTCGGTAACTGGTCAGCTATTTGTGTTTTGGGCATTTCAAGGTCTTCTGGGGTGTGTGGATTGTACTCACCTTCAGAGTCAGAAGCGGAGTCAGGGTTTTCATCCCTAAGTGTTATGCGTTTTAGCAAAGAAGAGTTTCTAGTTCCTCTCTGAACCGTTATCATACTTCCCTTCATTTTTGTAATAGTATATGGTTTAGGATTGTATGGTGGTGACAGTTTGTTTTGCTTCTTCTGTCTGATCAAGACCTTATCACCCAGGTTGAGAGCTGTTGTTTTTGTCTTTCTATCGGCGTACCCCTTCATCTTCTCCTTTCCTTTGGAGTCATTTTCTCTTATTTTTTCATGCATCGGCCCTGTTACTGGGTTTTCGATACTATTTAATATGCCGATGTTCATTTTTCGGCCCGCACAAGCTTCAAATGGAGATATTTTTGTGGTGGTATGGGGGATGGCTCTATATTGCCTTAGGAAATGGGGTAACTGGGTCTTCCAGTTGTGGCCTTCCACCATAGCCGCAAGAACATATTTTTTAGGGTGCGCATAAAACGCTCTTCTTCACCATTTGCCTCAGACCATAGAGGTGTAATGTGTCTATGTTTGAAACCTGCTTGTGCCGCTAAGTCTCTAAAGTCTTGTCCTTGAAATGGCGGACCGTTATCGGATTTTAGAACAGTCGGATATCCTTGTCTAGCAAAGATCATGTTTAGACGGGAAAGAACCTAACATCCGGAAGTCAGCTCGTACCCGTTGTCCAACACAACATTTGCAGATGGATCCCCAACTGAAGTCGTACCAGCGACAAAATTTAAAGGGGATATGTTAGGATCAGGCAAATTCATAATGCAAAGGGGAGTAACTCTTTGCTTCTTTGGGCAAAGTCGTCTCTCTTTGACCGTAGTCCTAAAACTTTAAGAAATCGTGAGATCAACGACCAGAAGTGAAGGAAAGAAAAGACAATGACCTTAAAAATGGACATCATTTCCCATTCATCCATTTATCATATTTGGACTTACAAACTTTCATCTATTATGATTGAATTGTAGTTGCGTGTGTCTGCATGTCTCTTAATAAACCTATATCGTCATGTATCAGTGAAATGTTTCCTTATTTGTTCGTAAGTGTCATGTTCTTTCTTTATGACCTGCTACAAACCCAATGTGAAGGCTGGACTCCCTGCAGTAAGATATTTTATGTTATATTGATCTAACGCAACCCACGATATAACACTACCATCATTATATATATATCTATGTGTGTATGTATATATATGTATATGTATGTGTACATATATACATGTGTATGTATATGTGTATGTATGTGTAACTCAGTACTACCTGCCTCATGGTCGGGTCACCGGCAACTAAACTGGTTCCTCCACCAGACTTGTTTGGTGAGAAGGGTGGCTAGTCTCCCTGAAGGATTAAAAACAAGACCTTCCAAAGGGTGAATGAACCCTTTTTCGGGGTCAACGGCCAACTAGCACCATGTGTGTTTGTGTGTATGTATGTGTGTGTTGGGGTGGAGAGGGTTCCTGTAAGCCGTGGTGAAGGCAACCTTTCTAGGAGAAGCAAATCTCTGATTTAAAAAACCATAAAGCGGGAGTCCAGTACCCGCATTAATCTGGTCTGCAGTTTAATTTGTTGCTGGCTATCTTGCTCTTGCTTGTTGCTGGATCTCAATATTTTGAACCGAGAGAGAGACTTAGCTGTCGTACAAAGCTAAGACTCTGTAACATCATCTGGCATTTGTCTATTATAATGGTCCTGTGGTGATGGAAGTCATTTGTGGGCTCATGTATCTGAGAGCGTGGCACTCGTCTGACAAGACGTTGCAATCAATCAACCATGTGTATATATACATGTGTATGCATATGTATATATATCTATGTGTATAAGTATATATGTTGTGTGTGTATGCATGTATATGTATGTGTATGTATGCATATGTATCAGTATGTGTATATATGCATATATATATATGTATGTGTATAAATGCATATAAATGTATGTGTGTGTATATGTAGGTAAATGTATATGTATGTATATATACATGCATATATGTGTATGTATTTGTATGTGTATATGTATGTATATGTGTGTTTGTATTTGTATATGTGTGTATATATGTGTATGTACGCATGTGCGTATGTATGTATTGTGTATGTATATGTGTGTATATTCACAGATATGTATCTGTGTATGTGTATGTATGTTAATATATGTATGTATGCATGTATATATATATATATATATATATATATATATATATATATATATATATATATGTATAAGGAATGTAAAAATACCAGCGGTGGTTGACGTTATGTTTTGAAAAAAATAGAAAAACCGAATGAAATTATTAAAATAATCAATGTTTCGTCCTTATTTCAGAGGACATCTTCAGGATAATTGAAGTTTTCTTTTCTTGCATATTTACTTCAATTATCCTGAAGATGTCCTCTGAAATAAGGACGAAACGTTGATTATTTTAATAATTTCATTCGGTCTTTCTATTTTTCTCAATATATATATATATATATATATATATATATAGTAATTTATAAAATATATATGGCGATTAAGCTACACTGAATATTCTGCGTTTCATCCAACTATAGGATTCGTCAGGCTTATGCGCGAATTCTGTCGTTGCTTCTTGTTTTTATACATGTTGAGGATTACTAGTTGGCCACTCAGCTTTCTAGTATCCACCGCGCCCCTTCCTACCAGCCAATGGGCATGCATTTTATCAAACAAAGGATCTGTTTTAGAGCGAGGTTAGTGGTTTTAGGTGGCCGTTCTGCTTCTTTTTTTTATCTTTTTTTTATATACATATAAATATACCTATGTGTACACAATAATGCACATATATATACATATATATATATATATATACACATATGCGTGTGATCGCTTATGTATATTCATGTTTATTTAATTTATTTATTTGTTTGTATTCTCTTGTTATTGTTAGTTTTAAAGCTATTTTGTATCGCTATCCTAGAGTGAGTTTTATTTTGTGAACACAGTTGTTTGCTATTTCCCGCCTACAGTTTAATAGATTTTGAGGTTCTTTAAAGTACAGGATAGAAAATTTTTCATGGAGGCATAATTTACATGGGTCGTCTAAATGTCTGCATGTGGTAGCTTGTCTTATTATTTTCCATTCGACTACTGGCGAATGTCCGCTTTCTTTGAGTTCCCAGTATTTATTCGCTAGTGTTGTTTTTATACGGTGTTTTTTTATTTTTGAATGTGCTTTTGTGGTCATAGTATCGGGTTTTGAAATCTAAGGAAGTCATGCCTATGTAATATTTTTTGTTATTCGGGTTTTCTTTTGCAAATATTGTTTCTTGATAGACTACGCTTTTTGTTAGACATTTGTTTTGGACTGGGCAAAGTGTGCGGTGTCTACAATTGCATTTATCTTGTTCGCTATTAGTATTTTTATTTATTGTATGGTTGTACTTGTCCGGGGTTGGTTTGTTATTATTATTATTGTTATTGTTATTTTTATTGTTATTATTATTATTATTATTATTATTATTATTATTATTATTATTATTTCTGCTAGTGTTGTTTTTATTTCTGTCCTGGTGTCTACTTTTTTTATTGTTTATTTTGTTGTTGTTTACATTGTTTTCATTTAGTATTTTGTTATTATGTGCCTTAATTATCATCTCTAAATTTTCGCAACAACTGTAAGATAACTTCAAGGTATTTTTATTGAAGATTTTGTGTAAGGGGTTGGTTGCGGGAAAGTGTCACCTAAAAGCGGACATATCAGCTAACATAAAAATAACAAACTTCCTGGACGTCACGTTAAACTTAGATAAAAACACATATAAACCATACTTAAAAGATAACGCTACTCCAATTTACGTAAACCCTAAGTCCAACCACCCACCATCAATTATAAAACATATTCCTAACTCGATCGTAAGTAGACTCAGTAATAACTCAAGCGATGAAAATGCATTTAACAGGTCATCCAATATTTACGAAACAGCCCTAAAAAACAGTGGATACAAAAATATAGATATCAAATATAAACAACAAAACACCAACAACTATAATAAAATTAAAAACAGAAGAAAAAGAACTATAATTTGGTATACGGCCCCATACAATCAAATGTTAAAAACAAAACTTGGCAAGAAATTTCTAGATCTTATTGAAAAACACTTTCCCGCAACCAACCATAATAATAATAATAATAATAATAATAATAATAATAATAATAATAATAATAACAAACCAACCCCGGACAAGTACAACCATACAATAAATAAAAATACTAATAACGAACAAGATAAATGCAATTGTAGACACCGCACACTTTGCCCAGTCCAAAACAAATGTCTAACAAAAAGCGTAGTCTATCAAGCAACAATATTTGCAAAAGAAAACCTGAATAACAAAAAATATTACATAGGCATGACTTCCTTAGATTTCAAAACCCGATACTATGACCACAAAAGCACATTCAAAAATAAAAAAACACCGTATAAAAACAACACTAGCGAATAAATACTGGGAACTCAAAGAAAGCGGACATTCGCCGGTAGTCGAATGGAAAATAATAAGACAAGCTACCACATGCAGACATTTAGACGATCCATGTAAATTATGCCTCCATGAAAAATTTTCTATCCTGTACTTTAAAGAACCTCAAAATCTATTAAACTGTAGGCGGGAAATAGCAAACAACTGTGTTCACAAAATAAAACTCACTCTAGGATAGCGATACAAAATAGCTTTAAAACTAACAATAACAATAGAAAACAAACAAATAAATAAATTAAATAAACATGAATATACATAAACGATCACACGCATATGTGTATATATATATATATATGTGTATATATATGTGCATTATTGTGTACACATAGGTATATTTATATGTATATAAAAAAAAGATAAAAAAAAGAAGCAGAACGGCCACCTAAAACCACTAACCTCGCTCTAAAACAGATCCTTTGTTTGATAAAATGCATGCCCATTGGCTGGTAGGAAGGGGCGCGGTGGATACTAGAAAGCTGAGTGGCCAACTAGTAATCCTCAACATGTATAAAAACAAGAAGCAACGACAGAATTCGCGCATAAGCCTGACGAATCCTATAGTTGGATGAAACGCAGAATATTCAGTGTAGCTTAATCGCCATATATATTTTATAAATTACTAACTAGCTCTACCTACGTATTGAGCACTTTTGAAGTAAATACTTAGTTTACGCATAAATCTATACTTTCGTATAGTAAATTTATGTGAATAAATGAAATAGTTATACAGTTATATATATATATATATATATATATATATATATATATATATATATATATATATTATATATATATATAATGTATACCAATGACCGTCTTCAGTGTCGTGTCTGCTTGAGTGTGTGAATTCGCCGGAAGGACTAAAATAAATAATTTTCGGGCTCATGGACTTTCAGTGTCTGAGGGAGTGGCACACGTCTGACAAGACGTTGCAATCATCATATATATTTATATATATATTTATATTTTTATATTTTATAGAGATAATTAGACATGGAGTCTAAAAAGCAAAGTTTAATCTAATGTATTAATAAATATATTAATACTTTTAAAAGAACAGTGCCCATAGTACTGTAGATATATAATAAGCTCAATAGGTTTATGTATCCTAGAGCTATTTTAATAATGAGCAAAAAAATAAAGGGGGTTAAGACACCAAAATAAAACTAGCATTTTTGTAGTAAGTAAGGCGAATATTCCTTCAAATATTTAAAAACATAAAAACGAAGTTATTAACTTTATATTGATTAAGAAATAGGAAATTAGGAATAAAATTAAGAGAAAAAAGAAAAAGATTATAATGAAAAATAATTACTTATTGAGCTCAATAAAAAAATTTGTTTTAAGTTCAGTCAGTATATTTTTGGGTTTGCCTCTGTATCTTGTCTCCGAATGGTTGAAATTATTATTTAGAGTTTCTTTTAATTTAAAAACGCTGTATAAATGAATAGTTAAAATGTCTTTTAAGACTTAAAATTTACATAGAAAAAATATAACAATGTTAATAATAGTAATATTTATGATAATATAATAAATAATATAATAAATAATAATAATAATAATAATAATAATAATAATAATAATAATAATAATAATAATAATAGCTATTAAATTACTACTACTTATATTATTAATAATTAAAAACGTGTGGAAATTATCTTCCACCATCTTTCTTTCCTTCTTTCTGCTGTTTCTGTTCTTCCTTCCTTTCTTCTTAACCCCTTTTCCTGCCTCCTTCCCTAGCTTCCCCTTTTTTTTATGTCACCTGACTCCCTTATGCCCGTTGATTGGATGAGACGTTTTCGTGCTAAATTGAACTCGTGTGTGACATTTTTGAGTTAATTTGACAGTTGTGGAAAAGGCGTCGTCGAGACAACAAGTATCGAATGTATTCCCTTTAAGGTCTCGGATAAAAAGGGACGCCTGGAAATTTACTAAGGCGTTGTGCAACTCTGTCCTGACGAGACATTAAAATCGTTGGAAAAAGAACCAAGAGAAGAAAATTCGCTTCAACGTTTTCTAAGACACTTGAAAACTGAATATAATTATCGAGAAAAAGATAATTGAAGTTTTGAGAAGAAAATTCGCCTGAAAGTCTTCTAAGACACTTGAAAACTGAATATAATTATCGAGAAAAGGATAAATGTAAGTTTGAAAAGAAAATTCGCCGCTGGAAGATTTCTAAGATACTTGAAAACTCAAAAATATTCTGCCTCCATGGAATTTTAACCTTTGCAAAAAGGACTACGGAAACGAGTTTCCAGGAAGGGGACTGACAAAAAGGAACTTTTAAACAACACAAACTCAGAAAGTAAAAGCCCCAACAAACGAACTTTCTAAATGTTCCATTCGAAAAAGGGCGCCCAGAAGCTTCCAGTAAGTGCTCCCCCCTTTTTTCTTTCTTTCTTGCTCCTTCTCTATCTCTCTTTCCTTCTCTTTCCCTTTACTCTCTCCCCTTTCGGTTACTACTACAAGAACACTTGTAAGCCAGATGGACATTTTTGGCAGCCCATAGAGGTCACGAACTTTTCCTTTTGTCATTATTTTTAATAAATTCTATTTCTCATATTTTTCTCTTTTTGTTTGTTTTCTTCCTTGATGTTTCAGAGTTTAGTAGTAACGACTAATTGATTAAGAAGAATTACCTTCCACGGGAAGAAGTAGATAATAAAATTTCTTCACTCTGCCAAAAATAGGTACTCATAGAGTTAATAACTCTGCCAGTTTAGTAAGCTACTCTCTGCTAAAACTGGTCTGGGCTTTATTTGGTGACCGCGGTTGCCGTCCATTGCGTAGATAGTACCCCCTCTCTCCTTCCTTCTTCTTTGTTTCTGCGTCGGCCATCTTGGCTTCTTGTTCATTGTTTTACAGGCATTTTTGGCGCCAAGAGGGGTTGTTGGTGACTCGCGTGCCAAGAGGGGAGTGGTTTAGCATTTAGCCGTTGATAAGTTAGAAGGGGCGGAGTTTAGTATTCTAAAATGACTACCTCTCCCACTACCTCAATGTTACTTGAAAAAAGAAAGATTATTAGAGACAAAATCTTGACTGTGTTTGAGTTCTTAGACTCGTTAGATGAAATCAACGAAGCAGGTTATACGTTGTATAAAAAGCAGATAGATGATTACACTGCTTCAGGGGATTTGTTAGATGAGCAGATTATTAATGCTTATTTAATTGAGAGAACAGAAGATGAGGAGATAAGGTCATTTAATAAGGATTGCGCTCTTCATCGAGTGAAGGTTTTGGAAAGATTGTCAAGACTCAAGCCTTCGGTAGAAGTAAAGGATAGTGCAAATCACAAAATCTCACTTATTAAGGAAAAACGTCTGGGGATAACGCCCAAAATTGAATGTCTCAAGTTTAGTGAAAAGGATTTAGAAAACGATATATTAGCATTCCTTAATTTTCAGTGGGAATTCGAGAATAGCATAGTGGACTTAGAAAATGACACCCTGAGGTTAGTTGTGCTGAAAAACCATTTGTCTGGCTACGCCTTTCAACTGGTGCGGCACCTCTGTATATCTGAGGAAAACTATCGCATAGCCACCGACATTCTCGCGTCGGAATTTCTAGATAAGGACAACATTGTGGATTCAGTTTTTTCTCATATATTGGGCACCGAGAAGTTAAGCAACCACTTAGCGGCAAAGAAGTTCTTGAATTCCGTTAAGGCTCAGGTACACAAATTAAATAGTTCCTTCGATTTAAATTTTTTGGAGATGAACTCTCCCGGAAACAAATTATTAAGTCACATTGTTTTTGGTAAGCTGCCCACTCTCTTTAGGTCTGAGTTAATTCATAAAATAGGAAATAATTACCCTACCCTGGAAGACATACTAGACCACAGTTCGGAAATATTTCGAACGATTGAGTTTTGTAAAAATAAGGAAACATCCTCGGAAGGTGGCTAGTATACCTAAGAAAACATTTTCTCCTATGTTCATGGGTTCGTCGGATGCTAAAAAACCTTCCACGTTGGAAAACTTTCATATCCTGTCTACTAAGATTTGATTTAAGTGTAATTTTTGTCGAACCAATAACCATAACGGTTATTCCTGCAAGTTTTTTCCTTCTCATGCTGCCCGGTTGAGGAGGTGTATGGAGATTGGCTTATGTAGCAAGTGCTCGAGCCCTTCTCATGCAGAAGAGTCATGTCTTTGCAAGGGTAAGGAGTATGGAATGTGCTGGCTATGTAATAAGAGAGGCCACTGTAGAGTGTTGTGTCCTTCTGTTGGGGGTGAATCTACTGCTTCTAATGCTTGTTGGCACTTGAATAGCTCTTCGTTGCTGCCTGTTGTTGAGGTTGCCGTCAACAATGGATCTGGTGAAAGTGTATCTTTCAACTGCCTTATCGACACTGGTAGTGAGCGATCCTATTTGTCTGGAAAAATGTTGGATGCTTTTTCTGATATTAATACTCCCATGAGAGATCGTAAGTTTCTGATTAAGACCTTTTTGGGAAAAGAAATTAAACACTTGAAGGAAGTTAATCTTCAAGTGAGGTTTCCAAATTATTGCCATTCTGTGTTGTTCTTGGTGGATGATGATATGGACCTTTCGTTTCGTGTTCACGGATTGAATTCTGTGGTAGAAGACCTTAAGAAACATCAGGTCAAATTGGCTGCCAATTTCTCGGAGTTGAGAGATGACACATTACCTGTATATGGTTTACTGGGCGTGGACGTGCTTAGGTTTTTGAGACCCATGAATTTAAAATTAAAATTAGAGGGCCTTGTGTGGGAATTTCCCCAAGGAATGGTTTTGTTTGGTGATCTGGCGGATTTTGGGTCTCCTCCTCCCAAAGACCAGGCAAAGGGGTTGGAATTGAATTATGCTCAAGTCGTCAAAGAACACCCTGTGTGCGACCTCACTCATGTATATTTTGTGTTGAACCCCAAGTCTGTGTATACTAATCCGTTCAGTTGTTTTGAGGAGTCTACTGTTGAGAGAACTGTGGAAAAAATGCTTAGTTTGGAAACCATGGGTATTGTTGAGGAGGAATTCAGTGATTTCGATAAGAATATGATTGAGTCCTTTCGCTCCTCCATTCGCTTCATAGATAACTGTTACTATGTCAGTTTGCCTTGGAATGAAGAAAAATTAAAGTCTGTGCCTGCTAATCATCAGGTGTCTTTGTTAATTTTGAACCGCGTATCAAAGAAGCTGACGGAACAAGGTTTGTACAAAGATTATTGTCAGGTCTTCTTAGACCTAGAAAAGGAAGGAATAATTGAAAGGATTGTGGTTGCTCCTTCCGATTTTAACAAATATGTATGCATTCCTTATCGACCGGTGATAAAACAAGATTTACAGTTACTGGTTGTGAACCTGTCATTCAAGGCAGTTATATAATTGAAGTAGAGAAATTCTCTTCACTGAAGAAGCTCATTGGAGTTTTGACTGCAGTTTTCCGATTTATATAAAAAACCAGAGGTATTGTTCTCGACTCTGGTATTGAGGCAAGATTGTACTTGTTCAGAATGACACAAGGACTGTTCCTTTCTAAGGAAAAGGATTATTTGTCTAAGTTTGATGGCGGTGAAGCCCCCCCCCCTTTGGTTTCTAAATTTAATTTATTTTTGGACGATGAAGGATTGATTCGCTCACGAGGTAGAATTGGTAAATCTACTTATTTTTCTGATGCAGTCCTTCATCCTATTCTGCTTCCCAAGTCTTGTCATGTTACAAGTTTAATAATCATGGATTGTCATTTGAAGTGTAAGCATCTGGGAATTGCTGCTACGCTTAGCAAATTCAGAATGTTGGGATTTTGGATACCCAAAGCTAGACAAGCTATTAAAACGGTGATATCTTGTTGTGTCATTTGCAAAAAATATAACACTCTTTCCTTTAGATATCCCAAGGTTACAAATTTGCCTAAGCATCGGGTTAATTTAGTTAAGCCGTTCTTGCACACCGGGATCGATTTTACTGGCCATTTGTGGGTGCATGAAGGTGATGAAACTAAAAAGATGTATATTTTAATCTTCACCTGCTTTAGTGTGCGAGCTATACACTTGGGACCATTGCCTGATATGACCACTCAGTCTGTGGTTTTGGCATTTGTGAGATTTTTCAATTTTTATGGAGTCCCTTCTCACATTTATTCGGATAATGCAAAGTCCTTTGTTGCAGGTTGTGACCTTGTCAAACGGGTTTATTTGTCTGACGAATTTAGAGGGAAAGTTGATGCCCATCTTATCAAACACCAAACGATACCTTTATATTCTGCTTGGTACGGTGCTGTGTGGGAAAGATTAATTCGAGTTGTAAAAGGTTGTCTTTTCAAGGTTATAGGACGTAGGAAGTTAAGTTATTTTCAACTTTTGACGGTTCTGTCAGATGTGCAGGGATCTGTTAACGATCGGCCCTTGACCTATTGTTGCTCTGATGATTCTGGCTTGGAGGTGATTACACCTAATGCCTTTGTGCATCCCTTCCATAAAAACTCTGTGTTTTTGTCCTTAGAAGAAGATTGTTTCCAAGATGACCCCCCCCCCCCTAGCAAAGAAGATCTTATTGAGAGTCTGGGATGTAGAGATGAATTCTTGAATCGTTTTAAAAGGCTATGGTATGAACAATATCTTTTGGGTCTGAGAGAGTTGTCGCAAGATCTTTACCAATCTGATTTTGAAAATATGATTAAGCTGGGCGATGTGGTTTTGATAAAAAAACCTATGAAGCCTCGTCCTTATTGGTCCTTGGGAAGGGTAGTTAATCTAACTTCTGGATCGGATAGCTTAGTTCGGTCAGCTTTAATCAAAAGGAGTGATGGCAGCACTCAGGAACATTCCTTAAAGAACTTGTGTCCTTTAGAACTTTCCATAACCCACTCTCACCAAGCTTCTAACGATGGAGAGGGCAATTCTCTGAGCTCGGGCACTAGTCGGGACAGGGAAAACTTTCGGTCTAGGCCTGTTAGGTCTGTTATATCTTTAAATGAAAGAAATCCAGAATACGTTTGGTATTAGATTGTTGTTTGAGGATTTTTTCTTTTTGTCTTTTTTCTTTTTAGGGAGAGTGTGGAAATTATCTTCCACCATCTTTCTTTCCTTCTTTCGGCTGTTTCTGTTCTTCCTTCCTTTCTTCTTAACCCCTTTCCTGTCCCCTTCCCTAGCTTCCCCTTTTTTATGTCACCTGACTCCCTTACGCCCGTTGATTGGATGAGACGTTTTCGTGCTAAATTGAAGCTCGTGTGTGACATTTTTGAGTTAATTCGACAGTTGTGGAAAAGGCATCGTTGAGACAACAAGTATCGAATATATTCCCTTAAGGTCTCGGATAAAAAGGGACGCCTGGAAATTTACTAAGGCGTTGTGCAACTCTGTCCTGACGAGACATTAAAATCGTTGGAAAAAGAACCAAGAGAAGAAAATTCGCCTGAAAGTCTTCTAAGACACTTGAAAACTGAATATAATTATCGAGAAAAAGATAATTGAAGTTTTGAGAAGAAAATTCGCCTGAAAGTCTTCTAAGATACTTGAAAACTGAATATAATTATCGAGAAAAGGATAATGTAAGTTTGAAAAGAAAATTCGCCACTGGAAAGTTTCTAAGATACTTGAAAACTCAAAAATATTCTGCCTCCATGGAATTTTAACCTTTGCAAAAAGGACTACGGAAACGAGTTTCCAGGAAGGGGACTGACAAAAAGGAACTTTTAAACAACACAAACTCAGAAAGTAAAAGCCCCAACAAACGAACTTTCTAAATGTTCCATTCGAAAAAGGGCGCCCAGAAGCTTCCAGTAAGTGCTCCCCCCTTTTTTTTCTTTCTTTCTTCCTCCTTCTCTATCTCTCTTTCCTTCTCTTTCCCTTCACTCTCTCCCCCTTTTGGTTACTACTACAAGAACACTTGTAAGCCAGATGGACATTTTGGCAGCCCCATAGAGGTCACGAACTTTTCCTTTTGTCATTATTTTTAATAAATTCTATTTCTCATATTTTTCTCTTTTTGTTTGTTTTTTCCTTGATGTTTCAGAGTTTAGTAGTAACGACTAATTGATTAAGAAGAATTACCTTCCACGGGAAGAAATGGATAATAAAATTTCTTTAAACGTAAATAATCAGATTATTAATATTACTTTATAATTATTATTACAAATCTGTCAAACTTCATTCAACGTTTATGTATGCATCCGGCAAATATTTCGTCTTTTGGTTTAAACATGTTCATTTATTATCATTGAATATTATTATAGCCAGAACTTCAAATCTACAAAGGGTGCAGAATTTGTCACCAGGTTTATATGCTTTAAAAGAGCTTAGTATTTTCCATTTTCGATTAAAAGGGATATTGATATTTTTGAGATGCCAAATATATTTTGCTAATGCTGTTTGTTTTTTTGAGGATATTATTTTTAAAGTCATGTGTGGAGATTCTGTGTTTTATAAGTATATCGCATTTTCTTTGATAGAGTGGGAATAGTTGCTTTCGGTTTGATTAATAGTGATTGGTACTGCTATGCAAAACGTTTGGTTGTACTAGATTGTTTGATGCGTAAATGGGGGTGTTGTTATTCATTGATTGTGTGTTCGTGTTAGTCTGTGTCAAAGGATTCATATAGTTGCTATTATTAGAATTTCGTCTTTATTTCGAGACTTCCTCTGGATGAAAGTCTCTAAATAAAGTTGATGAACACATAATACGGTTTGTTCCTTTTTATTTCTTTATTTTGTCGGAATACTATTTCCATTATTTTCATCATATATACATACATAACATATATATATATATATATATATATATATATATATATATGTTTATCTTCCTTTTAATAATAATATTTTGAACTCGCTGTTTTTTCCTTGTACCCATTTAGTCATTATTTCATAGAATACTGCTTTTGGATGACATCAAAACATCTTCCAGTAACGCGATTCCTTTGGGTATTTACTTCTGGATACCGAACTTTAACTTTTCTTGGTTTTTACTGAAATCATTGAAATCATTTTTCTTTTTTTCCCCATTGCCCCTGCTCAACAATTTTTTAAAACTTTTACCATGAAAGCCCCATAGCTTAATCATTAAATACACAAGACACATCCGATTCAACATTTTACTAATTCCTACCCTCAGATGAGAAGAAACATATTTCTTTCGAAACTCTGCGGATTGAAGACTATCCACTTCGTGGTTCCTTTGTGGTTCCTTTTTAAAAATTAAATACGTTTTTATCTCTTCTTAAAGTGTTTTTACCATGTTTTATTAATTCTTTGTTCTTATATATGCATATATATATATATATATATATATATATATATATATATACATACATATATCAGAACAACGAATTAATAAAACATATTATATATATATATATATGATTTTCAGAATGTGAGAGATTGTATATAATAAATTCCACAGTCAAACAACATCGCAGCCCACAAGAGCCATGACAGTCAACGAACCGGAAGTCCAAGACTCGAGTTTCGCCCTCATTTGGGCTCATCAGTTAGACACATCCGAACTCAGGATTCGAAACCCGAGCCTCTTGCATGCGAGGCAAGCACTCTACCAACTGAGCAAACGCCTCGCACACAAGAAATTCTATTAACCAACACAGACCAAGCAAACCATATGTATGTATATTCATATAAATATATATTAACTGTGGTTAAAAGTAAAGAACCTTACCTCATGCATCGTGCGGCCAGTGTTAGGAGAGAAAAAAAAAAGAGAAAATAAAAATGGCCGCCCCCTGGTATTTATGGACTGATGATCACATGATGTGAGGAAAGGGGGGAGGGGTATGCAAATAAGATGTGGTTGGGTCTCTCTATAAAAGAGCCTTCTTTATTTTGGGTGTCAGTGTGGAAAGTGCAGTGAGAAGAGAACAGTTGGATTTTGGAGTTGGATTTTGGAGTTGGAGTTGAGTTCAAATTTAATGTCAAGCTATTTCGGCGCAGTGACAAAAATGGGTGACCGAGTAAGATTGAGCAGCGATATCCTGAGGCCATTTACTGAAGAAGGTGACGTGGTTGCATGGCTTAACAAGCTGAAGTTGGTGGCAAGGCTGCGGAAGATCGAGGATGTAGCCACGTTAATACCTATGTATTTGGAAGGAAGTGCTCTAGCGGTCTATCTAGAAATGGGAGAGACGGATCAGGCCATTGCTGAGAGCATCGAGAACCAGTTAAAGACTGCATTTTCCGAGAGCAGGTTTGAGGCTTACAACAAGCTCAAAAGAGTCACCTGGACTGGGGAGTCTGTGGACGTGTACGTGGCAGAGATAAGGCGACTAGCAGGATTGGCTGGATATGGGGGACGCAGCCTTGAGAAGACTGTAAAGTTGGCGCTTGTAACTGGTTTCCCTGATCGCATCTCCATGGAACTGCAACGACTTACTGATATTGAAACCATGGAGGTGGAGGAGATTCTAAGGCATGCTAGAGATTTGGCGAAACAGCCCGGTGAGCTGGGGTTGGTCGCGGCTGCTGTGGCAAGCAGAAAGGAGTGACCAGTGATGAAGCAAGGCCGTGGATTTACCGGTAAATGCTTTCGATGTCAAGGACCACACCTGATGAGAGACTGTAGGGAGCCACGGCCAGACATTATCTGTTTTTGGTGTGGCCAAGTAGGGCACATTAGCAGGAATTGCCCTTCGCTTCCGGGAAACGAGTAAAGGGGTGCTATTGCGCCAGTTGTCACCCCCTTTATACTGAACAGGCGTATGAGAGTTTTTTGCACAGTTAGTGATCACCATCAATGGAAAGAGGGCTAGAGCTCTTGTTGATACTGGATGTACAACAACACTTATTATTACGAGCGTCGCCAACTCTTGGAATGGAAACAGCAACGTTAGAGTGGTGGATGGCAGAGAAGTGGAATGCTGTGGAGAGGCCGATGCGGAGATTGTAGTAAGGAATATTAATGCCGTGGTCAGGGAAAGTTGAAGGAATTTTGCCACTCATGGCTGTGGTCCAACCTATTAAGAGGAAAGTTAGGCCAGTGTTGGATTTCCGTGAGCTGAACAAGTTTGTCGCTTGTCACACAAAGGATGGAATCGACGTGTGTGAAGAAGTCGTAAAGAAATGGAGGAGGATGAAGCAGGCAACTAAAATTATGGACCTGAAGTCAGCCTACCTCCAACTTCATGTGGATGAGAAATTGTGGAAATATCAATTGGTAGAGTACAAAGGTCAAGTTTATTGTCTGACCAGATTAGGATTTGGTCTGAACTCTACACCCAAGATAATGACGGCAGTTCTTAAGACAGTGTTGGCCAAAGACGATGCAGTAAAGAGAGGCACCTGCTCTTACATCGACGACGTACTAGTGGACGAGACGGAGGTGACTGCGGAAAGGGTGAGAGAGCATATCAAAGCATATGGATTGACGACAAAACCACCTGAGTTACTGGAAAACGGAATGGCTTTGGGATTTTGACTACAGAACAATAAGGCAGGAAAATTGATGTTTGGGCGAGGAAATGAGATCCCTGAAGCCAAGGTTGACCTAGCCAAGAGAGAGCTTTTGTCTATATGTGGAAAGCTGGTTGGCCACTACCCAATAGCTGGATGGCTGCAAACTGCGTGCAGTTTTATTAAAAGGCAGACTGGGACAGACAGTTGGGAAGATGCAGTTGATCAAAAAGTGCTTCTCATGATACAAGAAGTCATAGCAGAAGTGAAAAAAATGGACCCTGTGAGAGGAGAATGGCATGTAAAGGAGGGCCATGAAGGAGTGGTATGGACTGATGCTAGCAGTGTAGCATTAGAGGTATTATTGGAAATAGGAGAAGTGGCTGTTGAAGATGCTGCTTGGATGATAAAGGATGATAGCGCCCATATCAATGTTGCGGAACTTGATGCTGTGATGAAAGGCATCAATCTGGCTCTAAAATGGGGGCTACAGATAGTGAACGTTAAAACAGACTCTGCAACAGTGGTGTCGTGGATTAAATCGGAGCTGTCTGGTGATAAGCAGATCAAAACAAAAGGAGCAGCGGAGATACTTATTAAGCATAGACTTGGAGCGCTGGGAGACTTGGTTCGAGAATTCAAACTAAAGGTAACTATTACCTTAGTTCCGTCACAAAAAAATAAAGCAGATGGGCTGACAAGAGTCAAGAAAGCCTGGCTACACAGAGAAAGAGACGGGGCTCCAGCATGTTGTGCAGTAGAGAATTTAAAAGACCTGCATCATTTTGGAAAGGAACAGACCCTTTACCTGGCAAGAAAAGTAAACCCACACGTCACAATGCAAGACGTCCAAAAGGTGGTGGAACAATGTAGGGAATGCCAATCAATCGACCCTGCACCGGCTAGACATGAAAAAGGGGAACTGCATGTTGAAGAGAATTGGCGGAGTTTGGCCATTGACATCACACATTATCAACATGAACCGCATGTAACTATGATTGAGTGTGGGCCTGGGAGAGTAGCGATATGGCGGAAAATCAAGAATGAAACAGCAGAAGAGGTAAAGAGAGTTGTCGAGGAGGTTTTTATGGAAAGGAGGCCAGTAGAAGAGGTGTTGGTGGATAATGGTACGTCTTTCCGCTCGGAAGTTTTTAGAGACTTATGTGCAAAGTGGAATGTGGGGCTATATTTTAGAGCTGCATACCGTCCAAGTGGAAATGGAATTATAGAGAGGCACCATCACACTATAAAAGCTGTGGCATCAAGAAGCCAGATTTCGCCCCAAGGCTTTTGACAGGGTGTGGCGTGAGGGTCTCCTCGGGAAAATTAGATCATACGGTATCACTGGTAGAATACTTAACATAATTAAATCCTTCTTAGATAAGAGAAAAGTCCAGGTTGTCCTCGACGGTCGTACATCTAAACAATATGATATAAATGCGGGAGTGCCTCAGGGGTCTATCCTTGGACCTCTATTGTTCCTAATATTCATTAATGACCTCCCCGACAAAATTGCCTCTGAGATGGGTATATATACTGATGACACCACACTCTATAACAGGCATGACAGGAAAACAAATGAACATATATCTAAAGAAATGGCAGAAACACTAGAGGATGACCTCCAATCTGTAGTTGAATGGGGACAAAAATCGATGGTCACATTCAATGCTGCCAAGACTAAACTGGTTTCCTTCAATAATTACAAGAAACCTTCTCTGCCACCAATAGCAATGGCCAGTGACTCTTTATCTGAGAGTACATCTTTCAAACTGCTTGGCCTAACGTTCACAGGAAACATGAGTTGGAACAATTACATTGAAAGCATTGCAAGGGCCCTGCGAAGAAGTTAGGTTCTCTCTACCATGCTAGAAAACTACTAACACCCGAAAGTATCCTGTACCTCTATAAGGCCACCATTCGCCCATGTATGGAGTATTGCTGTCACATTTGGGCTGGTGCATCTCTCGCTCCTAGACAAGGTTCAAAAGAGAGTCACAAATCTGATAGGCCCTGAACTGGCATCTAAGCTTCAGCCTCTGTCCCATCGACGTAATGTTGCATCCCTCTGCCTGTTCTACAAGTATTTTAATGGTGAATGCTCTGGCAAACTGCAGACACTTGTGCCCCCATGATGTAGACACCCTCGACAAACGCGACAGGCAGCTAAATCCCACCCCCTCACAGTAGAGATTCCTAGATGAATAAGATTTTTCTACTCCAGTAGTTTCTTCCCCAGAACCGCTAAACTTTGGAATTCCATTCCAGGCCACTGCTTCCCCAACTGTACTGACATGCAGAAGTTCAAGTGTAACGTGAACCGACATCTTGCTGCCCAAATCCCAACATAATACCCCAGTAGTTGTTGCCTCTACACCAAAGTGGCAATGTGCGTTGTTTGGGGTGAAAATGTAATAAAAAAATTTAAAAAATTAGGAGTCAAAAACATTTTACAATATATATTTATTAATATTTATATATATATTTATATATATATTTATGCATATATATTATTAATAATTTATTTATATATATATTCATATATATATATTCATATATATATATATATATATATATATATATATATATATATATATATATATATATACTAACAGGGCTACCTGGCGTTGCCTGGGATCGTATAAGCAATGAGAAAATTGAATTTAATTTTAATATATTTGTTATTCTTAGGAGAGAGGAATTTTTAATGTCTATGTATCATTTGCTATTTCGAGCAAAAGAATATTTTAACTAGTTAGGACGGGTATTAGACGTATGAAATAATTGTATCTGCACGAGCCTTTTCTAGTCTCACACAAAAATATGCGTTCACATTTCAAGCTATATTACTTGTCATATACATACGCGCACACAAACATACGCGCCCACGTCCACACACATATACATATATATTCATGTTCGCATACATACACTCACATTCACCTGTATACACACACACACACACACACACTAACGTACGCACATACACGTCACTTCCCCTTTCAAATGAAATCCACACATGCACAAAAGACCACTGGAAACACCTATAAAAGAAAGAGCAATAAGCGGTTTCTCCCTTTTTCAGACCAGCTTCCTAGCTGGGCGATCTACTCACACCACTTACTAACAAACAGTATGTACACTTTATACGCTTTCTCTCTCCATAACCTGGATTGACTTTCTCACTCTGTCTCCCCTTCGTTTTGGTGCATCAACACAGACATGTGCACGACTCTCTACTGAGCTTAACCCTCTCTTTCTACAGGCCGGCTTGCCAGTTCGCGTTTCTCTATTGCATTCCCTTTTCCTTTCCACGCGCGTAGTCGTCAATGGCCGAATGAACACGTGTACACCCAAGACTTTCATTTCTCAACAGAAAATAAACGACATGTTTATTTTATTCCAGCATTTGAGTTCTTTGTTTCCTTAATTCAACTCGTTTCATTATTTTTTCTTGTAACGAATTAGGGTATTTATATATCCTGGTCCGCAACATATCTTACCTAGGGTAGATAATTTACAGCATGTATATGAAATAATTTTACCTTTGCAAGGACGGTGAATATACAACAGATATTTAAAATAATTTTACCTTTGCAAGGACGGTGAATATACAACACATATTTAAAATAATTTTACCTTTGCAAGGACGGTGAATATACAACACATATTTAAAATAATTTTACCTTTGCAAGGACGGTGAATATACAACACATATTTAAAATAATTTTACCTTTGCAAGGACGGTGAATATACAACACATATTTAAAATAATTTTACCTTTGCAAGGACGGTGAATATATAACACATATTTAAAATAATTTTACGTTTGCAAGGACGGTGAATATACAACACATATTTAAAATAATTTTACCTTTGCAAGGACGGTGAATATACAACACATATTTAAAATAATTTTACCTTTGCAAGGACGGTGAATATACAACACATATTTAAAATAATTTTACCTACACTAAGACGCGTAATTACAATTTCCCATGCTTTTTGACCCCAAAACGGACATTACTCTCTCCAACCCAACCCCCAAAAGAGAACTTTAAATTAACCCAACCCCCAAAAGAGAACTTAAAATTAACATAATCATGCTTCTTTCTACCCACCTCTACAACTATGAGATCGATCCCGGATGATAACATAAAAAATTTAAAAAAATATAAATCACCCCCTACAGAAACTGGCCTAATGAACGTTCATAGAAAACCAACAATATATATGTATTAATCTAATTTTGAGATCGTAAACTGTTTAAGCCATTTCTGGTACAGACTTTATATTTTACCACCCTCATTTAATCCGGAGTGACGCTGGTTATTCTGCTAGTATAAATTTGCTCCTATCTCATTCAATCCGGGGCACTGCCAGGAATTCTGCTAATAGATATTTCCATCAATATCCTTCAATCTCGGGTGACACCGGGACTATTTCTTGTATATTTTCTCACCTATCTCATTCAATCTTGAGCAATGTCGGGTATTCTGCTAGTGTATATGTGCAGCCATCTTATACAATCCCGAGCGACGCCAAGTATTGGTCTATTCTGTATTTGTACCTATCTTATTCAATCCCAGGCGATGCCGGGTAATCTCTTAGTATTTATTTGCACTTGCATTATAAAATCTCGGGCGATGCCTGGTATTCTGCTTCTATATATTTCCACCTATATCATTCAATCCAGGACAATACAGGGTATTCTGCTTCTATATATTTCCACCTATCTCGTTTAATCCAGGACAATGCAGGGTATTCTGCTAATATATATTTCCACGTATCTCGTTTAATTCCAAGCAATGCCAGATATTTTGCTAGTATATATTCTAACCTATTTTATTCAATCCAGGGCAACGCCGGGTATTCTGCTAGTATATATCTCCATCAATCACCTTCAATGCTGGGCAATGCAAGGAATTCTGCTAGTATATATTTCAATCAATCTCATTCAATCCCAGACAACGTCAGGTATTCTGCTAGTATATATTTGTATCTATCTCATTCGATCCCAGGTGACCGTGTATTCTGCTAGCATTTATTTGCATGTATCTCATTCAATCCTGGGTGACTCCGGGTATTCTGCTAGTATATATTTGGGCCTATCTCATTGAATCCCATAATTCTTGGATACGTTACTAATTTTGACAATCATTTTTCATGATTTAACCCACATTATCACCCCGCTCTTACTAAAATAAGAACTTTCATACATTGTCTGTGCTGTTTATTTCATTACAAACACACCGATAAAATAACTCACATTTCATCATTTTGCATAATTCTTGAATATGTTACTAACTTCGACCATCATTTTTCATGATTTAACCTACATTATAGCCCCCTATTACTAAAATAATAACTTTGACACATTATTTGGGCTGTTTATTTCATTGCAAACACACTAATCAAATAAGTCGCATTTCATCATTTTTCATAATACTTGTATATGTTACTAATTTCGACAACCATTTCTCATAATTTAACCCACATTACAGCTGCTCCCATTTCTTAAATAATAACTTTGAGATATTGTCTACGCTGTTTATTTCATTACAAACACACCAATCAATAGTCATGTTAACTGGTAAACGGTTTCTACCATTTCCGGGACTGTCTTCCTACCTCTATCCCCACTGTTAAAAATATACATGAAATATAGCAATGTTAACTCGTAAACGTTTCTGCCATTTCCGGGACTGACTTCATATCCACCACCCCACTGTTAAAAATATACATGAAATATTCCCAAGAAGTTACCCATCTGATAATGACCAAGTTCATTGTTGCTTAACTTTGGTGATCTACATAAAGCATTTTGTATTCCCAAGTAGTCACTCACCTGATAATGACTAAACAATGTTGCTTAACTTAGGTGATCTATATAAATCATTTGGTATTCCCAAGTGTTCACCCATCTGATAATGACCAAGAAAATATTGCTTAACCTTGGTGATTTACATAAAGCATTTGGTGTTCCCAAGTAGGAACCCATCTGAGTACGACCGAGATAATGTTGTTTAACGTAAGTGATCTATATAACGCATTTGGTGTTTCCAAGTAGTTACCCATCTGATAATGACAAAGCTCATTGTTGCTTAACTTTGGTGATATACATAAAGCATTTTGTGTGCCCAAGTAGTCACCCGTCTGATAATGACCTCTTCCATGTTGCTTAACTTTAGTGATCTACATAAAGCATTTGGTGTTCCCAAGTAGTTACCAATCTGATAATGACCAAGCTCATTGATGCTTAATTTTGGTGATATACATAAAGCATTTTGTATACCCAAGTATTCCCATCAAATAATGACCAAGCTCATTGTTGCTTAACTTTTGTTATCTACATAAAGCATATTGTATTTCTAAGTAGTCACCCATCTAATAATGACCAAGCTCATTGTTGCTTAGCATTAGTGATCTACATAAAGAATTTTGTATTCCCATCTGATAATAACACAGCTCGTTGTTGCTTAACTTTGGTAAGTTACATAAAGCATTTTGTATTTCCAAGTAGTCACCCATTTGGTAATGACTGTAACAATGTTGCTTAACTTTGCTGGTCTATATAAAGCATTTTGTATTCCTAAGTAGTTATCCATCCTATAATAACCATTGCTTAACTTTGGTGATCTATATAAGCAGTTGGTAATCCCAAGTAGTTACCCATCTGATAATCACCAAGGTCATTTTTGCTTAACTTTCGTTATCTACATAAAGCATTATGTATTCCTAATTAGTCACCCATCAAATAATGACCCAGCTCATTGTTTTCTTAACATTGGTGACCTACAAATGTATGTTGTATTCCAAAGTAGTTACTCATCTGATAATCACCAAGCTCATTGTTGCTTACTTTTGGTGATCTACATAAAGCATTTTGTATTCTTAGTAGTTACCCATCTAATAATGACCAAGCTTATTGTTGCTTAACTCTGCTAATCTACATAAAGCATTTTGTATTCCCAAGGAGTCACTCATTTGAGAATAGTCAAGATAATGTTGCTTAACTTTGGTGATCTATATAAAGCATTTGATGTTCCCAAGTAGTCACCCATCTGATAATGACCAGTCTCCATGTTGCTTAATTTTAGTGATCTACATAAAGCATTTGGTGTTCCCAATTAGTCACCTATCTGATAATGACCAAGCTCATTATTGCTTAACTTTGGTGATCTACATAAAGCATTTTGTATTGCCAAGTAGTTACCCATGTGATAATGACCAAGACAATGTTGCTTAACTTTGGTGAATTAAAGAATTTTGTATTCCCAAGTAGTCACACATCTGATAATGACCAAGCTAATTGTTCCTATTTACATGGGACAGAGTTAGACACCAGGGTCGTTTTTTGACGTGGAGCAAAGGAACAAAAATAAAAATTGTCTCAGTCGTAACGGATTTCTCCTCCACTGAGAGAGAACAAAAACTTGTAGTGCAGCATGTTAACAGATACTACACTTTGATCTAGCTAATGTTCTACCCCCCTTCCCGCCTATCATAATAATGTAATTTACAATTTTGAATGTAGTTGCAGTGCCAACTATGTGGGTTGAACAACATTAAGATTGGATGGAAGAGACCAACAACACGTACCTACCAAAATCGGAAATGGGACATGCCAAGCAACAGACGTAATTGCCAATACATACGGGTCTTTAATTACTGACCACCTTAAAAAAAACTGCAATCATGAAGGGAAGACAAAAATTCATGATTAAAACGTTAAAAGAAAATCACGTTTAAACTTAACGGGGTGAAGAGAATAAAAAGTTTTGCCCTCGCTTTCTCAAAGCTGTATTGGGGGATTTGAGTGAAAAAAAAAAGGAGAAAAGACACGAATGTACAGATAATGTTGCGTTACATTATGTATGGGGGGAAAAAATTAGGGAACGCAATTGAAATACAACGTTATGTTACTCGAAGATCCTAGAGACTAATCACGCTCAAACCTAAGAGGCATTCCTTCTGCTTGTATAAGGAAGGCCTTCTCAACCAAACGTGAATAGTCTCCAAGATCTTTAATTGAAACAATGAATGAGCACGACTCAAGATTGTAAAAGAATTCGTGCTAAAGTTCGCTGCACAAGACGGGTCTTTTTAAAGGTGGTCAGTAATTGAAGACCAGTATGTATCTTTTGTTTGGTATGTGCCATTTCTGATTTTGGTAAGTATGTATTGTTGGACTCTTCCATCCAATCTTAATGTTGTTCGACCCACATAGTTGGCACTGAACTACATTCAAAATTGTAAATTACATTATTATGATGGGCGGGAAGGGGGGGTAGAGAGTTTTCAAAGCAGTCCACTGATAGTCAGGGAGACTGTTTGAATTTGGGCAGTAGCCTAGATGGCAAGGCCCTGGTATCTGCATGCCTTGATGTACATGTTATTCCAAAGAAGAACTGGAGTTTAGCTTGTCGCAACTTTTTTTCAGAACAAGTACTGGATGACGCTAGTACTTTTAAAGTACTTACTGTAAGTATTATATTCGGTGCAAACATGCACCTTCAGAGCGAATGTCACTCCGAAAGTTTCAGGTCACTCCGAAAGTTTCAAGGTCCTATATCACCTTGTCTCCATGTTGGGGTTAAGGGGAGACTATTCAAGTGAGAATTTGACAAACTTAAGCTTGACTGGATATTTACTGCCGAGTGTTACTTGGCTGGAATATTTGTTAGCTACATGATGTGTAGTGCAGCCCCGCAGAAGATCTGTGAGGTTGCATATTTTGTTCTGCAGAAGCCTTCAGTAGAATTTTGTCCGTATGAGGATGAAGTTTCTTCTTTCAGGATGACCTTTCCTGTTTTAATTAAAGCTATTTCATGCCTCATGGAGTATGCAACATTATTCGGGTTTTTATAGCCCAATTTATTTTGCTACTGGATTCTTCCCCTGGAGCAAAATTAATGTTTTTAGGAAGATTTAATAAGTGTGAGGTGAAGTTCCTGATGCTGGAACCTGAAGCTTTGGATCTCATCCAGGAGATTTCTGAAGAACCTCTAAGCACCAAGGACTTGGGTGCTTGTAAGATACTTGTCAGTCCTAGTTTGTTGAGCTGAATGTATGAAGCTCGGCAGACATTTAATGTTACATTTTCTCTGCGCAGTTTATACAGGAAATATACTTTGGTTTTATGTAGCTTCTTTAATCAAAAGAAAAGCTACGTTCGCCCCGCTCCTATTTTCGGAGTAGATATGACTGGCTTGTTATGGATTCGGGAGATAATTCAGACTTGCCTGTTAGTCCTCGTGATTTAAACTCCATAATAAAGGACAGCCGTTTTCATTCTCATCTAAAATTTTCATTTTAAAAAACTTCCCTAAAAACAAATAGAAAATTAATAATTTTCGAAATTTTAAGTGTTTTTCTTTATTAAATTCTTTATTAAATTTCGACCTTTTAAAAGAAGTAAAAAATTAAGCCTCTTTAAATTTTGACCTATTCTAGGTTTTAGAAACATTTTTGTTGCAGGAATTTTTTTTTCTTGTCGGGAGAGTGTCGAAATTTTATTTTTTTATGGACCGCCATGAACAGTGCAAAAGGGAAGGGTGGGGTGTCAGCATTTTAGCCAACCTTTAAAATTCACTTAACCCCTACCACCTCCTCATCTTGACCTCGATTAGCAGTTGTTGGAGCCTGAAGGCCCTCTTTCAGCTGGCGAATGTGGGCGAGTCTCTGTCACTCACATTCACCCCCCCTTCTCTCTCTCTCTCCCTTTTATGTCATTTTAATTTAAGTCCTTGCGGACATTTTTCTCTCCCCCTATCTCTGTTAATGCCTTTCCTTTTTCTTGGTAGTCATCAGCATTGCTTAACGCTGATTGGTTGTGTTGTGAAAACGATCCCAATCAACTTTTTGAGACCCTTTTCAGATCAGTTCCAAAGAAGACATCGGACAGTGAAGTCTTGTTTTTGGAATTCCGTCCGGCCCAGCGATGTAAAACACTCAACTTCTTCACTAAGGCCTTTATTAAGTGGTTGAAATTGGGGTTTCAAATACACCATTTATTGAAGAAGTTAACTCCTTTCAGAGAAAGGGGAAAAAAAAAGAAACCAACCCTTTCAGAGAAAGGGAAAATAATTATCTTAAAAAAAAAAGGTTCTTAAAGCATCATCCAACCTAGAAGTAAATTTTTGTTCGATCTGTAGTTCCCAAACATCTTTCATTATGGCTAGCTGTATGTTATTCTTAATTTGAAAGATAATATTGTAAAATTCTAACTCTTGACTCCCCAATGTTTGTATGATTTTGTTTTTCTGTTTCAGTTATGTCTCATATTGATGTATACACTGGTTTATAGTTTTTTTAAAGCATAAAAGTGACACAAACGCGTTAAAAAAATATGTATATTTGATGCGTTGATAATGGACGCGTGTCATTAGAGTCCCCACCACTATTATTCATATCAAAGTTAAGTTCTAGTCTTTCAAATTCCTAACATATGAAATCATTTGCAATCGAGGTCATCTACTCATCAATTCATGTCATCCTCTGTTCAACTCTGTCAAATCTCAAAGAATTCTGACTCTCTTTACTCCCCAGGTCTACAATCACCTAAGCTAAACTCTGATTAACACTTGTCTCCTAATATATCTACTTTTGACTGGAAATTCTAGATGTCTGATCTTTTTTTTTGTCACTTTTAGCTGGTTATTAGAACTGACTGCATTTGTTTTGCTTGTTTTTTGTTTTTTTATACATTACATGCATTTCAATTAAAACTTGGTTGAATACTGCTGAGAAGTTTTATCACACAAGCAGAGAGGCACAACCTATGATATCAACTCCAGATTATTTTATAAAACAAGCCGAAAATAATATGGTCCTCCGACTGATGCCTTGAATTTTAGGAGAAAAATAAAAATTAGCCTCAAAGGGTGTGTTTTTCACCCCTAAAACACCCTGGGGCTCAAGCCCCAGAATTTTCCCAGGGTCAAATATTATGTTTTCAGATGTATATCTATAACACTACATGTCCTCTGGGCCGCATCCATAGGATCCTGGTTCACAGGACCATATTTGTGATATACCCCTGTGATATACCCCGTGTTTGTCGATCCCGGCTCACAGGACCATAGATGAAACCTAGCAGTGGTGGACCCCTCAGGGGTGACCATACTCTCATTGGTCACTGGAAAATACTGCTCTGCTGCTAAGGGCATGCAAAACGTGTATGACCCTAAGTCCATGTGGCAACACTGTCTACTTCGGTCATCACTTTGACTTTGTGCTAGATCTGGTCTGTGTCTTCCATCGTCTGGCATCAGAGCATATTTGAATCCTCATTTAGGCCGGCAATCAAGAAGTAAAGAAAAACTCTGGGTCATTTTCTTATAAACAAACAAAATAATTATTCATAAAATATTCCTAAGATATGCAGGGTACACTTGTATAAAGTTGAGTTCTTTGGGTTCCTAACAGCTTCATGATTCAGGTTGTACAACTTAAGTTCGTTTAGACAATTTCCCAACTAGGAAAAAGAGCTTTTCAACTTTTCTCTGGGGGTTTGAGCCCCTCCCCCCACCTCCACTCACCACCGGGCGGGAGGCCAAGATGATGTGCACTCCTCGATGCCAGCCAACAAAAGTCTCTTATGCCTAAAATGCCTAAAAACACAATCGTTTTTATTAAATCGGCTTCTTCCCCCTCTGTCATTTGAAAATTACTTTTCCTTTCTCTATCCCATTATTTCATATTCTTTTTCTTTTCTCTTTTCTTGTGAATCTCTTCTTTCTCTTTTGTAACTGTATCTCTCTTTAATCCTCTTTTTCCCTTTTTCTTTCTTTCTCTTCAACTCAAATTACTTTTCCCTCAAAAAATCTGTATTATCTTCCAAAGTTCAATTCCCATCGCTTACTTGGTGGTCTAGAACTTAAATATAACAGGTGGACCAAATGACATTTCCCAGATACCAAAGTAGACTTTTGAATCGAAGTTATTGTACTTGTCTCTCTCATTAGTTATTTAAAATCCATTTTTACCAAACCCAACCAGAAAAACAATCTCTCTCCCCAACTCCCTTGTTCCAAAGAATCCCATTATCAGATTTATATTTTCCTTTCATTGAAACATATTTTTCTGATGGACAGAATTTCATGGACATCTGTTTTTCTTGACCAAGTGTCAGCATAACCCCCACTAACCATACCTCATACTCTCTCATCCTCATCTATCTGCACGGGGTCCCTGACGTCGCCCGGGATCCCGTTACTTTGGGGTAATTTCCAGCAACATCTAATGGTCAGAAAAGATTCTGTGTCTTGGAAAATGCTATTTTTGGCCATTTTGACCCCTTTTGCCCCCCTTGTGAAGCAACCAGAATTTTTATAAAAAAATCCGAGAATGTTACAACTACCCAAGGGAGGAAATGTAACTTCATGCAAAATTTCAGAAAAATGTAATGAGTAGTTATTAAGAATTTTGGGAATGAACGGATGGACGGACGAATGAACGAACAGACGAGGGTGAATTCTAAGGTCTAAATCCGACGAAGTTGGTGAACCAACAAAACTTTTTATGGTCAAGTTGACAAAGTGTATTTTGAAATGGATAAATCAAGTTGACAAAGTGTATTTTGAAATGGATAAATCAAGTTGACAAAGTGTATTTTGAAATGGATAAATCAAGTTGACAAAGTGTATTTTGAAATGGATAAATCAAGTTGACAAAGTGTATTTTGAAATGGATAAATCAAGTTGACAAAGTGTATTTTGAAATGGATAAATCAACGAATGTTTCAGATGTAGATATTTTATCATTTTTAATTGTGCACAACTTTAAAACATTGTCAAATTTTGCAATAGTAATAATTAGAGCTAGGACAACAGCATATTCTTTTGATTGTTTTGACTCTCTAGTGTGTATCTGTTGATATCTTATATGCTTTTATATAGTGTGATGTGCTTCTTGGTTGATTAACTGTGTCTGTGTTGGATATATACTCGAGAGTCAAAACAATGATCTGTAATAATAGGCAGAGCAACCGCAACATTTTAGTATCACTATGGTTACTTATTTTCAATAATCATTAACAATATTCTAAAAACTTTGCCTTAGTGTGGAGGTTTTATTTTGATATTTAAAATGAGGTTCGTATTCCAAGCATATATATCTACCATTATATAAAAGGAACTATGTGAGTTTGTTCCCTATGAACTCTGAAATGGTTGAGTCGATATTTTTATTTTTTATTTTTTAATTTCACACAAAGGTATTTGATGTGTCTGGAAGTGTTCTTACATAGATTTTGCATCAGAATGATGCATCTGAATAATCAGATTAAAAAATGAAATTCAATTTTATACAACCTAACTTAACAAGTGTATTTGATAAATTTTATCATCACCAGTAGAAAAATTAACAGTAGATTCTTTGATAAGACAAGGGCACGTTTGAAATGAATGTTTCTGCTTAGTGTACAACTGAAACATGATACTTGACTTTTGCATTTTAAACTTTAAGTAAAGCCATTATTTTCAGCTAATTTTATAAAATCAATAGCAATGAAGTCACTGCAGGGAGGCATGTAAAGCTCCCCCCAGTACATCACGACGGCTGCCTCGAGCAGTTAATCAATCGATTTGATTAAAAAATGGGTGATTTCATCTATTTCGATGACTATAAAAATTCGGGAGGTTGAAAAATTTGTTCATCCTAATTCAATCCTGGACAACATCGGGTCTCCCTACTAGTGTTAGCTAAAAATAAACTTTGGTGCTTATCGGTATTGAGATTTATGCGAAATATAGAGGTTAAAAATAAAATAACAAGAAAACTTATAACTATGCATATCAGTTGAAAATATTTGTGTATACGAAAAATGACTGAAAAAAGAGTAGAATTTTAAATAAAATTAATTTACTATTCAAACTCTGAACATTTGCATCAAGCCAAGCTTATCGATTATCTCCCTTCTAATGTGAAAACGCTCTAAATAATAACTGAATTATTATTTTTGAATTAAAATTCACCGAAACGTATATTAAGTTTTCTTATTTTGAACTGCCATGATTCACTTTAGCAAATTCTAATGTTACTTGATAATCAAAATAAATGGCACAACAAATCCTAAGGGCTCATAAGTAAAGTGGTCTACCATGATTAGAGGTGACCTAAAAGCTCTATTTCTTCCAAGCATTATCTTCGTCATGAGAGGAGGGTATCACGATTTTGATTATTTTTATGTAATTGGTGTCGGTTTAATGCTTGTGCTAAGATCAAAGTCTCGCTGCATATTTTTAATTTATGAAAAAGGATTAATTTGCAAATCTATTATTGTTCCATCTTTTAATGGAGATGGAGTTGTATGTTTCTCTTAAAGAAAATCTCTTATATATTATTTGATAATGACCATTAGTTTTTGTCTGCTCCTTGCTCTCTCTCCTCTAATCAAACATGTTTATATAATATTAGATCACCTGATCCATTGGGTCAGTATCTGTGAGTTATGTGTGTATAGAATTTCTTGTTTTATTTTATCTACTCTTTCTCATCCTGTTTCTCTTCTCTAAAGACAATTGCCTCATTCATAGAAAGATACAAGATCACATCTGTAGAAAGAATGGATGGGTTCATGTCCGCGCGGGTGTAACCATCGTTTGTTGTGGGACTGGTAGTTAGAAGGAAAAAGGAAATGTGTGTTCATCTCACGTTCAGGTCACTATCGTTTGTTCGCGCGTGGGGAGAGAAGTGAGTGATGTAGTGGAAAATGGGAATGATAGTCCAGCGTGTAGACAAAGACAAAGGATAGAGGATTGACCTCAGTTAAACTGTGCGCCATGTTAGCCGTCAGCTACGTGGTGGTGTTCTCTGGCACAAGTAGTAGATAGAGAAAGAGTGAGAATGTCGATCCAGTTCATGGAGAGAGAAAGCATATAAAGTGTACGTACTGTCTGTTAGCTCGTGCCCCATACATAGTTGCAGGGGATGTGACGTGCTCGAGCGCTCCGAAAGGGGGGGGGCGAATGGTCCGATAACCGCTCAGCTCAAGAGCTAAGTCGAAAAGACTGGAAACAGCTTGTCTCTTGCTTTTATACTTGCCTCCGGTGGTCTTTTGCGCATGTGTGGATTTCCTTTGAAAGGGGAAGTGACGTTGTCCTTGTTTGCATGCGTGTGCGCGTGTGTGAGTACATGTGTGTACGTTAGCGTGTGTGTGTATACACGTGAATGTGAGTGTATATATGCGAACGTGAATATATGTACGTGTGGGGACGTGTGCACATATTTGTGTGCGCGTATGTATATGACAAGTAATATAGCTTGAGATGTGGACGCGTGTTTTTGTGTGAGACTAGAAAAGGCTCGCGCACATCTGAACTATTGGGTCAGTGTTTAATATATAATTCTTTTTCTTGGTGATAATCTTTTTACCTGCTTTCTCCTCGTTTTCTAAAGGAAATTGCCTTATGTATATGATACTAGATAAGCTCCCACCTTTTTGCTCAGTATTTGTTTGTTATATTATTAAATATATATTTCATTATTGATAATCATTTGCTTCCATTTCACTCATCCACTACCTTTCAATTCTAAAGGAAATTGCAATATTTAAATGATAAATCACCCTTTATGCATATTTTAATATTGATAATAATCATGTGCCTTTGTTTTCCTCTTTTAATTCTAAAGGAAATTGAAATATTTAAATGATACTAAATCACCCCTTCTTTACCCGTTGAGTCAGTATTTGTTTGTTATATTATTAAATGTATATTATTTTAGTAATAATCATTTGCTTTTGTTTCACCTTTCCCTTCTCTTTCTATTCTAAAGGACATTGCATTATATATATGTTACAATCAGGATTCGGTTCTGGGGTTCAGGAAAGAGTGAATCACTCGCTTGACAACAGCTCATTTCTGCCCTTTTCTTTTTCAATCAACCACACCTGGTCTCTCGCCACCAATGTCACACCGTACAATCTGAACGTCAGTAACACGAAATACTTTAAGTTCACAACTCTTTTCTCTTTGTGCCTTCCAGGGAATTTTTCCCAGGAAGAGACAGGAAAAAAAAAACTTCTCCCATCATGCCCTGCCTTCCCAAGATGCCCTTCGTGTATATAAATGAGCTAGCCATCCTTTCCTTCTTCTTTCCCAAAGAGTGATGCAGATACGCCCGGTACGTCTTTTTCTTCCCCCCACCCCTTTCGCATATACCCCACATGCCCCTCCTTGATCAATAAGACACTTCATAATCCTTCATCCAAGCAGGCCTCCTCCTCTCACGTTGAGGCCTCTGGGAGACAACTTCTTGGGGGTTGACGTTTTCAGGTTCATTACAGACATTCTTGTCCAGTTGTAAAGAACCACAATGTGGGGTTAAGTCGAATTGGGGTGCATCGTTAGCTTCTCGGTGGATCTTGACTTCCTCCTCTTCACTGTCAGCACTGGCAGGGTGACATGACGCAGGTTTAGGATATGCTGGGGAATGCCATTCACCATCACGTTGTTCTTCGACTGCGTTCCCGTTACGACCCCCCTCCCCCAGCGAGTGATACATTTTGCATGGGGGGCTTTACCCACACCTCCTCACCCATTTTAATGGTAGCTTCTTCACCCTCAATTCCTACCATTTTGTTGCACGGATGCCGCCACTTATATGCAAAGATGGCTCTATGAGGCAAAGTTTATGGAAAGTAGATAATACAGTGGATGTGTTATCGGCAGCTCCAGTAACTCTCGCTTCTCCTTTTTTGTCCCTCAGTCCTCATTCAATGAGTGATTTTTCTGACAAAGGGTGAAGAAAAAGCTACTTAAAGGTCGGTAGTACTTGGTGAAGAGTAGTCTGAGATGTCGGAAATTTTTCTGTCTCTATGTCTATCCTTGTAGCCATGTCACTAGTAAGGGTGCTGGAGGTAAACGTTTTGTCTGGGCTGACGTTATCCGCCTGATAGTCAGGGACCCGAACCTTGGATTAACTACTAAGGAGGCTGTCCTACCAGCAGGTGCAAAGTACTGGAACTGCTGTATTGCCATTTGGTGAGTGGATCTGGACCATGCAGTAGTCTCTGATGGCGCCTCTCGATGCCATACTAGTGGGTAATTGTTACGGCTTTACCTTTTCGTGTGTTACAAAAAAAAAAAAAATTTCCTGTCTTTTTCTCTCTTACTGCTCTAACCTCTCTGTACTGCTCTAACCAAATATGCCGACCTGTTTCCACAAATGCCAAAACCTCAACATGAATTATCTCCAGAAAGAAAAACTCGAATAAACCTAGAACTCCATCTTCCAACATAGACCCCTACTACCAGGTCTCCTTGTCCAACATCAGGGGTCTATGTTCCAACCTTCCAGAGGTTGAAACCAAATTACAGGAGATGAAACCAAACATATTATTTCGAAGCGAAACTGGAATAGGGCTGACCACTTCCCTAGATGAGTTCATAATTAACGGATACTCTAATTTAACAGCTAAATCTGACCCCAAAGATCGCCATGGGCATGGAATATGTGCCTACATTAAAGATGGCTTCCCGTGTGGCAGGGATATCTCTAGAGAAGATCCTAACTTACCCTATATGTGCTTCCGGGTTGCACTTGCTAACACCACTGCATTTATATTTGCCCTCTATCGGCCCCACAACAGCGGAGTTACTATCTTTAAGAGCATATCTGAGAAAATAGACCACATCCTGTCTGCACATCCCTCGGCTAACATCCACATCTGTGGTCACTTCAACGTCCATAACGTGGAATGGTTGACCCATTCAAATAAGACAGATGATGAGGGGAGGTTTTGTTATGATTTTGCCATTGCTTATGACCTCACTCAGATTGTTCGCGAACCCACCCGTGTGCCTGATACACCCGGTCAATATGCAAGTCTCCTAGACCTTTTTCTCTCAACTTCCCCTGTTCATGTTCCGTTCATTCTCTTCTAGGATCCTCCGACCACTCCGTTGTATCAGTTAAGATAAAAACGAAATGTAATAAGTCTCCAGACATACCCCTCCACCGTACTGTATACCGATACTCTATGGCTGACTGGGATAGCTTCCGTACATTCATATCTGATTTACCTCTGCACTCCATGTTTAAAAAAGAAGTGTCCTCTATAGTATCAGATCTGACCGAATGGTTAATTGTAGGCATAGACCAATTCATACCATCTAAAAAATTCCAACAAAAACCTAACAGCCATTCATGGTTCTCCCCAGAATGTGCTGCTGCTATCGCGCACAGAAATCACTTTTTCCATAGCTATGAACGTAATAGATGCACTGAGACTAAAGCTGCTTTCAGGACTGTCAGCAACCACTGTAAAAGAGTAATAAAAAATGCAAGGGAGCTATATGCCCAGTCTGTTAAATTCAAGGTAGCTGATCAGCGGCTTGGTTCCTACCAGTTTTGGCAAATAATGAATAGGATCCTGAACAGAAGTGTGCGTTCTATTCCAACCATTATCAATGGACCAGAGGTCATCTCGTCAGCATCAGACAAGGCCAAACTATTTGCAAAGAACTTTGCAGCTAATTCTACCCTATGCGACGAAGGCCATCAACTCCCCATATTTCCTCCTATAACACAGAACACGCTAGGTAACATACAAATATCCGTGCATGAGGTCACCAAGCTAATCAAGAACCTTGATTCCAGTAAAGCAACTGGCCCTGACGGCATCCCAATTATAGTGTTAAAAAAGCTTCAACCAGAACTTGCTCCCATACTTACGAAACTGTTTAAGTGCTGCCTTAAGGAGAAGTGCTTTTCGACTCCCTGGAAGACCTCATCAGTTTGCCCTGTATTTAAGAATTCAGGTGATAAGTCATCTCCCTCTCAGTACAGACCAATAAGTCTCCTGTGTGTTATGAGTAAGTTGTTGGAATCCATAGTAAATAGAGAAATAGTCAACCACCTCAGCAGAAACAACCTTCTTAGTGACACACAATATGGTTTCCGCTCTGCAAGATCTACCGCAGATGTGCTGACGGTTATATCTCTCAGGATTAGTGAATCTCTTGACAAAGGCTTCCTTTCTAGGGCAATTGCTCTTGACATATCAAAAGCCTTCAACAAGGTATGGCATAAGGGCCTATTCACAAGATTTCCAGCTATGGTATTACTGGAAATGTTTTTTCAATCATTAAATCATTTCTCTCCGATAGGCTCATAAGAGTAGTGGTCGATGGACAAAAATCAGAGGCCTGCAGTATTAATGCTGGAGTCCTTCAGGGTTCAATCCTGGGCCCAACTCTCTTTCTGATCTACATCAATGACCTCCCTAAACACATACTTAAATCATTCGTTGACATCTATGCTGATGACACAACCATCTACGGCAACACATCAAATGACAAAGTTCTCTCTAATTCTCTCTCCTCTGATCTCGAGCGCGTGGTTCAGTGGGGGAAGACGTAGCTGGTTACCTTTAATGCATCTAAAACCAAACCTATCCTTACATCATCAATGCTCTGATCCCCATCTGGCATCAATTGGGATGGATGGATGGCTCTCGTCTGGGAGAGGCCCCGTGTTTTGACAAGCTTCTGGGTTTGACCTTTACTCCTGATCTGAAACGGAACACGTACATAAAATCTGTTGCCAAGGTTGCTGGAAAGATGGTGGGATCCTTCTACCGCTCCAGAAGATATCTCACTACTGATGCAATTCTCTATCTATATAAAAGCCAAGTACGTCCAAGGATGGAATACTGCTGCCATATCTGGGCAGGAGCTGCTAAAAACAGCCTATCCTGCCTTGACAGAGTACAAAATAGACTTTGTGGCTTAGTGGGGGATGCTCTTTTCTCTACCTTGCAACCTCTCTCCCACAGAAGAGACGTTGCGAGCCTTTCCTTGTTTTATCGTTATTTCCATGGCAGGTGCTCGTCTGAACTCCAATCTCTGGTTCCCCCTCGCCAATCTTTCACGAAAAACACCAGTCTAGCCGAATCCACTGTGAAAAATTTCCCCCACTCTTTATCTGTGCCTAAATCAAAACGTGGATTCCATGAATAAAGTTTCTTTCTTAGAACTGCACGCCTGTGGAATTCTGTTCCGTCTGCCTGCTTCCCACCTGACTACAACTTGGATGTATTCAAGTCCAACGTTAACAAATTCCTAATGAACCGCCCCTTTATGTAAACACTTCATCAAATCTCCACACTAACATAATGTACTTGCAATAACCCTTATCCCTGAGTGGCTTCCGGGCCTTGATAAGTGGTGATCACTGTGTAAAAAAAAAAAAAAAAAAAAAAAAAAAGAAAAAAAGTTGTCTCATCTTGTCTGGTTTTTGGTGAGATGTTATACCAAAACACCATCTCCATGGGTGAAATGTTTCTTTTTTCCGCAGCAGCCTTGATGATGCGATGATTCTTTGTCACTATCCCATTGCCCCTTGGCTGATATGCTGCCCTAAAAAATTTCCTTACTCCCCACCTATCACACACCTCTTTAAAGGCTTCTGATCGGAAAGCGGGGCCATTGTCCATTAACAGTTCCTCAATCGGCCCTTTTTCCAAAAATATTTCTTCGATGACTCCTCCGATCGCCCATGCAGCTTCTGCCCTGATCTCTCTCCAGATGGCAAACTTCCCCGGTCCACAGTCGACCATCAACAGATACAGCTTATGGCGATAATGGGTTACATCAATGGCCAATCGCTTCCAGTCCTCTGCAATGTGTAACTCTCCTGCTTCGTGTCTGGATGGTCCGGGGTCTATCGATTGGCACTCCTGACAGTGCTCCACTACCTCCCTGACTTCCTCCTCGGTGGTTTCCAGATAAACCTCTCTTGCCAGGAATAATGTCCGTTCTCGACCAAAGTGGTGCATTTCATGTAACTTTTTAACTTCCTCCCCTGCACAGTATACCAAGGAAACCTCCTTTCCCACTTGCAGCCAGGCCTTCTTTACCCGTGTCATCGAATCCGGCTTGTTCTTTTCTGATGGGATCAGCACTACAGATACCCTCAACTGGAATTCCGCTATCAAATCTGTGAGTGCTGCGCTTGATCAGTATTTCTGCAGCACCTCTGTCCACCTCTCGCCATCGAACCTCGCCAGGAAATCCTTGTCCTCGATGCAGCAAGCCTCTGGTTTTTGCGTTCTTATGTTTCTATCACCTTCCACTCCTGCCATTCCTACTGCGCGGAGGCGTCTGAAAGTTACTTGGCTCCGCCTCAACATAGTGCCTCCCAGTTGGTTGATCGCACTTACATCTAAAACCACATCAACATCACTGACCAAACGATCCAACACCAGGGCTTGCAGTCCAATAGGCACACCTTGCACCAGTACTTCCGCTGTTGTCTCTCCTAGGCATTTCACCTCCCTGCCATCCACAGTCTTAATACTCCTGGCTCCGCTCCATGATCTAGCAACATTCTTCGCTACCAACGTTGTGGTGCAGCCTGTGTCAACAAGGGCCCTGATTCTCTTACCATTGACTACTACCGGTAACTGAGGCAACGTTTCGTTTTGCGCCATTTCACAGAAAGGGGAACCACTGGGCAATGGTTCGCCTTCATTCGTTTCCCTGGTCCCGCGAAGCAACACAATAGCGGCAATTGTACCCCACTCGTCCATATCGGTAACAGGTGACCCCGGTCTCTGCTCTTTGCAGTCCTTGAGCAGGTGAGGACCCTGGCACCGGAAACACTTAATGGCAGGTCTCCCCTCCTGTCGCCTCGCCACCTGTCTCTCGTCATCCAAGTGGGGCTGCGTGCACTTATTTCCACTCACAGCTGCAACCACGATTGGGCCCATGACATTCTTGACTAGGACTCTGGCATGGACCAAGAGATCGTCCACTTCCATCGTATTGATCTCAGTGATTCTCTGCATGTTTGCGGAGATTTCTTCTGGGAAACCGTTCACTAGGTATAGCTTTACCATCATTTCCAGGCTCCTCCCCATGTAACCAGCCAATTCTGCCAGTCTTCTGATCTCTGCAGTAAAGACGTCAACAGACTCGCCAGTCCACTTCAAACTTGCAAGCTTTCCGAGTGCTTCAAATGGACTCTCAGCGAAAGCCAATTTCAGTCTTTGCTCCACTGAGGCAAGGTCTCCCTTATCTTCATTGCGCATCTGCTGGTAAATAGTGAAGGCTTCCCCCTCTAAATATAGTGGTAGAAGGGTGACCCCGTCTTTGATTTTTTGCAACCTTGCCACCATCTTTAATTTTTCCAGCCATTTAATTAGGTCACCCTCCCCAGTGAAGGGTCTCAACATCTGAGCGTTCAGTCTCTCAGTCTCCAGTCAGCTATGTTAATCTGCTTGACAGGCTGAAATAGTTTCTAAAGTTACAATCAGGATTCGGTTCTGGGGTTTGGGAAGGAGTGAGTCACTCTCTCGACAACAGCATGTTTCTGCCCTCTTCTTTACCAATCGACCACACCTGGCCTCTCACCACCAATGTCACACCGCACAATCTGAACGTCAGCAATACAAAATTCTTTTCAAGAGAAGATGTTCACGAGTCTTTTCTCTCTCCTGCCCCAGGGAATTTTTCCCTGCTTTTATATCCTCCTATCTAGAAAAAAAAAAAAGGAAGAGACAGGAAAAAAAAATAGCTTCTCCCATCATGCCCTGCCTTCCCAAGATGCCCTTTGTGCATATAAATGAGCTAGCCATCCTTTCCTTCTTCTTTCCCAAAAAGCGATACAGATACGCCCGGTACGTCTTTTTTTTTTTTTCCCTTTCGCATATACCCCACACCAGTTTGCTCAGTATTTGTTTGTTATATTATTAAATCTTATATTTCATTATTGGCATAATCATTTGAATTTGTTATATTATTAAATCTTATATTTCATTATTGGCATAATCATTTGAATTTGTTTGTTATATTATTAAATCTTATATTTCATTATTGGCATAATCATTTGAATTTGTTATATTATTAAATCTTATATTTCATTATTGGCATAATCATTTGAATTTGTTATATTATTAAATCTTATATTTCATTATTGGCATAATCATTTGAATTTGTTATATTATTAAATCTTATATTTCATTATTGGCATAATCATTTGAATTTGTTATATTATTAAATCTTATATTTCATTATTGGCATAATCATTTGAATTTGTTATATTATTAAATCTTATATTTTATTATTGGCATAATCATTTGAATTTGTTTGTTATATTATTAAATCTTATATTTCATTATTGGCATAATCGTTTGACTTTGTTTCATGAGAAATGCCATTTCTGCAAGTCATCTTTTGTTTTTGATGGACTATGTTAAATTTTGTTTTTGATGGACTGCGTTAAATTTTGTTTTTGATGGACTGCGTTAGATTTTGTTTTTGATGGACTGTGTTAGATTTTGTTTTTGATGGACTGCGTTAAATTTTGTTTTTGATGGACTGCGTTAAATTTGAATGCTTTACACATCCGGTCACGTCATGGAATAGCGGTAAGACATCAGATTTTTGCTGGGATTGAATAATGCTCAACGAATATTCTACAACATACTTATATTATCATTGAAATTAGTGAAAATTCTGATTTTTCAATCAAATCAATTGATTTCCTGCTTTAGTTGGGGGCTCACTGCAGTGCACCAGGAGGAAAATTTACATGCCTTTATGCAGTGACTTAGCCCATAGTAGATTGCAGTCTACATTGTACTATAGAGAACCTACTGTTGATTAAAAAATGTTTTTTTCTTATATATAATGGCTTCAATTAAAGCTTAAAAAATGCAAAAGTTCAATTGTGTTCTAAACAGAGGCACATTCATTTCGTATGCGCCTCTGTCTTATCAAAGAACCTACTATCAATTTTTAACTCCCGGCTCTTATGCTGTGCTGTGATAAAACTTCTTAAATGCAGTTGTGATGTTAAGCTTTATAAGAAGAGGAGGGGGGCTTTGTTAACTATTCTGTACCTTCACCTAACAATTTAATAAATTTGCTAAACAAACTCTTCCCAGAAGTTAAATTATGGATGAAGCTATGGAACAAAATCTGATGCAACACTGTTTTCTGTTAGCCTACTTCTAAACTGAGTTGGCTACTTTCAAGGCTAGATAGGGAGTGGGAGCAGCTCTTGCCCATATGTGACAACAGTACTCCATTTTAGGGCATACCTGGATCTTATACAGATTGCATTGGTAGTGAGATACCTATTGGAGTGGTAGTGATCCAACCATTTTACCATGGAAACAGATTTGATGTTTCATTTCAGATCAGTAGTGAAGGTCAGTCCCAGAAGCTTCCCCAAGATGAGAATCATTCATTTCAATGGGGCATGATGGGGTTTAGAGAGAAGTTTGGTTTTCCATGCATGAAAATTAACCACTTTTTTCCTCCACTGCACTATGATAAAATCAGAAAGATCCACTCATGGTTTCTAGAATAATGGCCTCCTGATGTACAAATACTACACTTTCATCCTAGCACAAAGGCTGGACTTTTGATTGGACATTTTAATTAAATCATCTTATTTTTAAGATTTTGTGTTTAAAAATACAAATTTATACATTTGAAAGACAAAATATACAGATTTATTTTTTATGAAATAACTTTTTTTAAAAAACCTTTTTTATGCTCATAAGTGATCTTGGACTTCCATCCTCAATATGAGTCCTGTAAATTCTAAAACTTGCTCCAAAATTTAATGGGAATTGATAGCTTTATGGTAAAAGATAACCTGCACTAAGTGCTCGCTCTGTTTGATTTCATTTTAACATAATAATGACTGTTTGGTTATTTCATGGCTTTTAGGGTGTGGGGATGCTTTCCACAAAGTTATAAAGATATGACCCACTTGGAAAAAGTTGCCCTATTTAAATTAATGAATTTAGAAAAAAAAAAAAAAAAAAAAAAAAACGTTATTGTAAATACATGTGAATAGATTTTCATAATTTTTGTTGTAGAAATTTCATAATTTTCTATATAATATTTTCTGATATATGAAAAAAACAAAATTAAGCCCAAGTGTTTAAAGAAATACCGTTTTATGCATTTTTACGTATTTTTTTCTTTTATATCTAAATACCAAATAAAAATGCAAAGATCTAAAAATACTGTTTAAATAACATTCTAAAATACTGTATACTGCAAGAGAATAAGTTAGTTCCTCGATGACCATTCATGTTTGTGCGTTTTCTCTTTTTCTTCATATCCTCGTTGTGGTTATGTCATTTCTTGCATTGGTGATCACCAAAAGGAATGCTGATTCACAAGAAAAAAAAACACAAACTAAGATATACGACAAACTAGGTATTTGACATATTGGTAACAGGCAAAAAGACAGAGATCATTTCTTGCTGAGGTAAGTCATTGTCGAGGTAGTCTCATACTGTTGTGAAACGACATTGAAACTTATCCTCCAAACACAAAGAAAAAATATTAATCCTCCAAACACACACAAAAAAAATTATCTTCCAAACACAAAAAAAAAAATATCCTCCAAACACAAAGAAAAAAATATTAATCCTCCAAACACAAAAAAAAATATATCATCCAAACACAAAGAAAAAATATTAATCCTCCAAACACAAAGAAAAAAAAATTATCTTCCAAACACAAAGAAAAAAAAATTATCTTCCAAACACAAAGAAAAAAAAATTATCTTCTAAACACAAAGAAAAAAAAATTATCTTTCAAACACAAAAAAATATTAATCCTCCAAACACAAAGAAAACATTAATCCTCCAAACACAAAGAAAAAAACATTAATCCTCCAAACACAAAGAAAAAAACATTAATCCTCCAAACACAAAGAAAAAAACATTAATCCTCCAAACACAAAGAAAAAAATATTAATCCTCCAAACACAAAGAAAAAAGAATTATCGTCCAAACACAAAGAAAAAAATATTAATCCTCCAAACACAAAGAAAAAAACATTAATCCTCCAAACACAAAGAAAAAAACATTAATCCTCCAAACACAAAGAAAAAAATATTAATCCTCCAAACACAAAGAATAAAAGAATTATCGTCCAAACACAAAGAAAAAAATATTAATCCTCCAAACACAAAGAAAAAAATATTAATCCTCCAAACACAAAGAAAAAAATATTAATCCTCCAAACACAAAGAAAAAAACATTAATCCTCCAAACACAAAGAAAAAAAATATTAATCCTCCAAACACAAAGAAAAAAACATTAATCCTCCAAACACAAAGAAAAAAACATTAATCCTCTAAACACAAAGAAAAAAACATTAATCCTCCAAACACAAAGAAAAAAACATTAATCCTCCAAACACAAAGAAAAAAATATTAATCCTCAAAACACAAAGAAAAAAGAATTATCGTCCAAACACAAAGAAAAAAATATTAATCCTCCAAACACAAAGAAAAAAATATTAATCCTCCAAACACAAAGAAAAAAATATTAATCCTCAAAAACACAAAGAAAAAAATATTAATCCTCCAAACACAAAGAAAAAAGAATTATCGTCCAAACACAAAGAAAAAAATATTAATCCTCCAAACACAAAGAAAAAAACATTAATCCTCCAAACACAAAGAAAAAAATATTAATCCTCCAAACACAAAGAAAAAAGAATTATCGTCCAAACACAAAGAAAAAAATATTAATCCTCCAAACACAAAGAAAAAAACCTTAATCCTCCAAACACAAAGAAAAAAACATTAATCCTCCAAACACAAAGAAAAAAATATTAATCCTCCAAACACAAAGAAAAAAGAATTATCGTCCAAACACAAAGAAAAAAATATTAATCCTCCAAACACAAAGAAAAAAACATTAATCCTCCAAACACAAAGAAAAAAAATATTAATCCTCCAAACACAAAGAAAAAAACATAAATCCTCCAAACACACAGAAAAAAACATTAATCCTCTAAACACAAAGAAAAAAACATTAATCCTCCAAACACAAAGAAAAAAACATTAATCCTCCAAACACAAAGAAAAAAATATTAATCCTCAAAACACAAAGAAAAAAGAATTATCGTCCAAACACAAAGAAAAAAATATTAATCCTCCAAACACAAAGAAAAAAATATTAATCCTCCAAACACAAAGAAAAAAATATTAATCCTCAAAAACACAAAGAAAAAAATATTAATCCTCCAAACACAAAGAAAAAAAAAATTATCGTCCAAACACAAAGAAAAAAATATTAATCCTCCAAACACAAAGAAAAAAACATTAATCCTCCAAACACAAAGAAAAAAATATTAATCCTCCAAACACAAAGAAAAAAGAATTATCGTCCAAACACAAAGAAAAAAATATTAATCCTCCAAACACAAAGAAAAAAACCTTAATCCTCCAAACACAAAGAAAAAAACATTAATCCTCCAAACACAAAGAAAAAAATATTAATCCTCCAAACACAAAGAAAAAAGAATTATCGTCCAAACACAAAGAAAAAAATATTAATCCTCCAAACACAAAGAAAAAAACATTAATCCTCCAAACACAAAGAAAAAAAATATTAATCCTCCAAACACAAAGAAAAAAACATTAATCCTCCAAACACAAAGAAAAAAACATTAATCCTCCAAACACAAAGAAAAAAACATTAATCCTCCAAACACAAAGAAAAAAACATTAATCCTCCAAACACAAAGAAAAAAATATTAATCCTCCAAACACAAAGAAAAAAGAATTATCGTCCAAACACAAAGAAAAAAATAATAATCCTCCAAACACAAAGAAAAAAACATTAATACTCCAAACACAAAGAAAAAAAATATTAATCCTCCAAACACAAAGAAAAAAACATTAATCCTCCAAACACAAAGAAAAAAACATTAATCCTCTAAACACAAAGAAAAAAACATTAATCCTCCAAACACAAAAAAAAAACATTAATCCTCCAAACACAAAAAAAAACATTAATCCTCCAAACACAAAGAAAAACATATTAATCCTCAAAACACAAAGAAAAAAGAATTATCGTCCAAACACAAAGAAAAAAATATTAATCCTCCAAACACAAAGAAAAAAATATTAATCCTCCAAACACAAAGAAAAAAATATTAATCCTCAAAAACACAAAGAAAAAAATATTAATCCTCCAAACACAAAGAAAAAAGAATTATCGTCCAAACACAAAGAAAAAAATATTAATCCTCCAAACACAAAGAAAAAAACATTAATCCTCCAAACACAAAGAAAAAAATATTAATCCTCCAAACACAAAGAAAAAAGAATTATCGTCCAAACACAAAGAAAAAAATATTAATCCTCCAAACACAAAGAAAAAAACCTTAATCCTCCAAACACAAAGAAAAAAACATTAATCCTCCAAACACAAAGAAAAAAATATTAATCCTCCAAACACAAAGAATAAAAGAATTATCGTCCAAACACAAAGAAAAAAATATTAATCCTCCAAACACAAAGAAAAAAACATTAATCCTCCAAACACAAAGAAAAAAAATATTAATCCTCCAAACACAAAGAAAAAAACATTAATCCTCCAAACACAAAGAAAAACACATTAATCCTCTAAACACAAAGAAAAAAACATTAATCCTCCAAACACAAAGAAAAAAACATTAATCCTCCAAACACAAAGAAAAAAATATTAATCCTCAAAACACAAAGAAAAAAGAATTATCGTCCAAACACAAAGAAAAAAATATTAATCCTCCAAACACAAAGAAAAAAATATTAATCCTCCAAACACAAAGAAAAAAATATTAATCCTCAAAAACACAAAGAAAAAAATATTAATCCTCCAAACACAAAGAAAAAAGAATTATCGTCCAAACACAAAGAAAAAAATATTAATCCTCCAAACACAAAGAAAAAAACATTAATCCTCCAAACACAAAGAAAAAAATATTAATCCTCCAAACACAAAGAAAAAAGAATTATCGTCCAAACACAAAGAAAAAAATATTAATCCTCCAAACACAAAGAAAAAAACCTTAATCCTCCAAACACAAAGAAAAAAACATTAATCCTCCAAACACAAAGAAAAAAATATTAATCCTCCAAACACAAAGAAAAAAGAATTATCGTCCAAACACAAAGAAAAAAATATTAATCCTCCAAACACAAAGAAAAAAACATTAATCCTCCAAACACAAAGAAAAAAAATATTAATCCTCCAAACACAAAGAAAAAAACATAAATCCTCCAAACACACAGAAAAAAACATTAATCCTCTAAACACAAAGAAAAAACATTAATCCTCCAAACACAAAGAAAAAAACATTAATCCTCCAAACACAAAGAAAAAAATATTAATCCTCAAAACACAAAGAAAAAAGAATTATCGTCCAAACACAAAGAAAAAAATATTAATCCTCCAAACACAAAGAAAAAAATATTAATCCTCCAAACACAAAGAAAAAAATATTAATCCTCCAAACACAAAGAAAAAAATATTAATCCTCCAAACACAAAGAAAAAAGAATTATCGTCCAAACACAAAGAAAAAAATATTAATCCTCCAAACACAAAGAAAAAAACATTAATCCTCCAAACACAAAGAAAAAAATATTAATCCTCCAAACACAAAGAAAAAAGAATTATCGTCCAAACACAAAGAAAAAAATATTAATCCTCCAAACACAAAGAAAAAAACCTTAATCCTCCAAACACAAAGAAAAAAACATTAATCCTCCAAACACAAAGAAAAAAATATTAATCCTCCAAACACAAAGAAAAAAGAATTATCGTCCAAACACAAAGAAAAAAATATTAATCCTCCAAACACAAAGAAAAAAACATTAATCCTCCAAACACAAAGAAAAAAAATATTAATCCTCCAAACACAAAGAAAAAAACATTAATCCTCCAAACACAAAGAAAAAAACATTAATCCTCCAAACACAAAGAAAAAAACATTAATCCTCCAAACACAAAGAAAAAAACATTAATCCTCCAAACACAAAGAAAAAAATATTAATCCTCCAAACACAAAGAAAAAAGAATTATCGTCCAAACACAAAGAAAAAAATATTAATCCTCCAAACACAAAGAAAAAAACATTAATCCTCCAAACACAAAGAAAAAAAATATTAATCCTCCAAACACAAAGAAAAAAACATTAATCCTCCAAACACAAAGAAAAAAACATTAATCCTCTAAACACAAAGAAAAAAACATTAATCCTCCAAACACAAAAAAAAAACATTAATCCTCCAAACACAAAGAAAAAAATATTAATCCTCAAAACACAAAGAAAAAAGAATTATCGTCCAAACACAAAGAAAAAAATATTAATCCTCCAAACACAAAGAAAAAAATATTAATCCTCCAAACACAAAGAAAAAAATATTAATCCTCAAAAACACAAAGAAAAAAATATTAATCCTCCAAACACAAAGAAAAAAGAATTATCGTCCAAACACAAAGAAAAAAATATTAATCCTCCAAACACAAAGAAAAAAACATTAATCCTCCAAACACAAAGAAAAAAATATTAATCCTCCAAACACAAAGAAAAAAGAATTATCGTCCAAACACAAAGAAAAAAATATTAATCCTCCAAACACAAAGAAAAAAACCTTAATCCTCCAAACACAAAGAAAAAAACATTAATCCTCCAAACACAAAGAAAAAAATATTAATCCTCCAAACACAAAGAAAAAAGAATTATCGTCCAAACACAAAGAAAAAAATATTAATCCTCCAAACACAAAGAAAAAAACATTAATCCTCCAAACACAAAGAAAAAAAATATTAATCCTCCAAACACAAAGAAAAAAACATTAATCCTCCGAACACAAAGAAAAAAACATTAATCCTCTAAACACAAAGAAAAAAACATTAATCCTCCAAACACAAAGAAAAAAACATTAATCCTCCAAACACAAAGAAAAAAATATTAATCCTCAAAACACAAAGAAAAAAGAATTATCGTCCAAACACAAAGAAAAAAATATTAATCCTCCAAACACAAAGAAAAAAATATTAATCCTCCAAACACAAAGAAAAAAATATTAATCCTCAAAAACACAAAGAAAAAAATATTAATCCTCCAAACACAAAGAAAAAAGAATTATCGTCCAAACACAAAGAAAAAAATATTAATCCTCCAAACACAAAGAAAAAAACATTAATCCTCCAAACACAAAGAAAAAAATATTAATCCTCCAAACACAAAGAAAAAAGAATTATCGTCCAAACACAAAGAAAAAAATATTAATCCTCCAAACACAAAGAAAAAAACCTTAATCCTCCAAACACAAAGAAAAAAACATTAATCCTCCAAACACAAAGAAAAAAATATTAATCCTCCAAACACAAAGAAAAAAATATTAATCCTCCAAACACAAAGAAAAAAGAATTATCGTCCAAACACAAAGAAAAAAATATTAATCCTCCAAACACAAAGAAAAAAACATTAATCCTCCAAACACAAAGAAAAAAACATTAATCCTCCAAACACAAAGAAAAAAAATATTAATCCTCCAAACACAAAGAAAAAAACATTAATCCTCCAAACACAAAGAAAAAAACATTAATCCTCCAAACACAAAGAAAAAAACATTAATCCTCCAAACACAAAGAAAAAAACATTAATCCTCCAAACACAAAGAAAAAAATATTAATCCTCCAAACACAAAGAAAAAAGAATTATCGTCCAAACACAAAGAAAAAAATATTAATCCTCCAAACACAAAGAAAAAAATATTAATCCTCCAAACACAAAGAAAAAAACATTAATCCTCAAAAACACAAAGAAAAAAATATTAATCCTCCAAACACAAAGAAAAAAGAATTATCGTCCAAACACAAAGAAAAAAATATTAATCCTCCAAACACAAAGAAAAAAATATTAATCCTCCAAACACAAAGAAAAAAGAATTATCGTCCAAACACAAAGAAAAAAATATTAATCCTCCAAACACAAAGAAAAAAAACATTAATCCTCCAAACACAAAGAAAAAAATATTTATCCTCCAAACACAAAGAAAAAAATATTAATCCTCCAAACACAAAACAAAAATTAATCCTCCAAACACAAAAAAAAATTATCTTCCAAACAAAGAAAAAAATATTAATCCTCCAAACACAAAAAAAAAAAATTATCTTCCAAACACACAAAAAATATCCTTCAAACACAAAGAAATAAATATTAATCCTCCAAACACAAAGAAAAAAAAATATCTTCCAAACACAAAAAACAATTAATCCTCCAAACACAAAGAAAAAAATATTAATCCTTCAAACACAAAGAAAAAATATTAATCCTCCAAACACAAAAAAAAATATATTAATCCTCCAAACACAAAGAAAAAAAACTATCCTCCAAACACAAAGAAAAAGAAATTATCTTCCAAACACAAAAAAAAAATATTAATTCTCCAAACACAAAGAAAAAATATAATCCTCCAAACACAAAAACAATATTAATCCTCCAAACACAAAGAAAAAATTATTAATCCTCCAAACACTAAGAAAAAAATATTAATCCTTCAAACACAAAGAAAAAAAAATTATCTTCCAAACACAAAGAAAAAAAATTCTTAAAACACAAAGAAAAAAAAATTAATTTTCCAAACACAAAGAAAAAAATATTAATCCTTCAAACACAAAGAAAAAAATATTAATCCTCCAAACACAAAAAAAAATATTAATCCTCCAAAGACAAAGAAAAAAGAAATTATCTTCCAAACACAAAAAATATATTAATCCTCCAAACACTAAGAAAAAAATATTAATCCTCCAAACAAAAAGAAAAAATATTAATCCTCCAAACACAAAGAAAAAAAATTATCTTCCAAACACAAAAAAAATATTAATCCTCCAAACAGAAAGAAGAAAAAATTATTCTCCAAACACAAAAAAAAAAAAATATCTTCCACACACAAAAAAAAAAGAAATTATCTTCCAAACACAAAGAAAAAAAATATTAATCCTCCAAACACAAAGAAAAAAAATTATCTTGCGAAAACACACACACAAAAAATATCCTCCAAATACAAAGAAAAAAATATTATTCCTCCAAACACAAAGAAAAAAATATTAATCCTCCAAACACACAAAAAAAAATTATCTTAAAAACACAAAAAAAAAAATTAATCCTCCAAACACAAAAAAAATTAATCCTCCAAACACAAAGAAAAAAATATTAATCCTCCAAACACAAAGAAAAAAATATTAATCCTCCAAACACAAAAAAAAAAATTATCTTCCAAACACACAAAAAATATCCTCCAAACACAAAGAAAAAAAAAATATCTTCCAAACACAAAAAACAATTAATCCTACAAACACAAAGAAAAAAATATTAATCCTTCAAACACAAAGAAAAAATATTAATCCTCCAAACACAAAAAAAAATATATTAATCCTCCAAACACAAAGAAAAAAAACTATCCTCCAAACACAAAGAAAAAGAAATTATCTTCCAAACACAAAAAAAAAATATTAATTCTCCAAACACAAAGAAAAAAAAATTATCCTCCAAACACAAAGATAAAAATATTAATCCTCCAAACACAAAGAAAAAAGAAATTATCTTCAAAACACAAAAAATATATTAATCCTTCAACCACTAAGAAAAAAAAAATTATCTTCCAAACACAAAGAAAAAAAATTCTTCAAACACAAAGAAAAAAATATTAATTTTCCAAACACAAAGAAAAAAATATTAATCCTCCAAAGACAAAGAAAAAAAAATTAATCCTCCAAACACAAAAAAAAAATTATCTTCCAAACACAAAGAAAAAAATATTAAACCTTCAAACGCAAAAAAAATATCCTCCAAACACAAAGACAAAAATATTAATCCTCCAAACACAAAGAGAAAAAATTATCCTCCAAACACAAACAAAAAAAAAATTATCTTCCAAACACAAAAACATATTAATCCTCCAAACACAAAGAAAAAATATTAATCCTCCAAACAGAAAGAAAAAAATATTAATCCTCCAAACACAAAGAAAAAAATATTAATCCTCCAAACACAAAGAAAAAATAGTAATCCTCCAAACACAAAGAAAAAAATATTAATCCTCCAAACACAAAGAAAAAAATATTAATCCTCCAAACACAAAGAAAAAAATATTAATCCTCAAACAGAAAGAAAAAAAAATTATCCTCCAAACACAAAGATAAAAATATTAATCCTCCAAACACAAAGAAAAAAGAAATTATCTTCAAAACACAAAAAATATATTAATCCTTCAACCACTAAGAAAAAAAAAATTATCTTCCAAACACAAAGAAAAAAAATTCTTCAAACACAAAGAAAAAAATATTAATTTTCCAAACACAAAGAAAAAAATATTAATCCTCCAAACACAAAGAAAAAAAAATTAATCCTCCAAACACAAAAAAAAAATTATCTTCCAAACACAAAGAAAAAAAATTCTTAAAACACAAAGAAAAAAAAATTAATTTTCCAAACACAAAGAAAAAAATATTAATCCTCCAAACACAAAGAAAAAAATATTAATCCTCCAAACACAAAAAAAAATATTAATCCTCCAAAGACAAAGAAAAAAGAAATTATCTTCCAAACACAAAAAAATATATTAATCCTCCAAACACTAAGAAAAAAATATTAATCCTCCAAACAAAAAGAAAAAATATTAATCCTCCAAACACAAAGAAAAAAAATTATCTTCCAAACAATAAAAAAATATTAATCCTCCAAACAGAAAGAAGAAAAAATTATTCTCCAAACACAAAAAAAAAAAAAATATCTTCCACACACAAAAAAAAAAGAAATTATCTTCCAAACACAAAGAAAAAAAATATTAATCCTCCAAACACAAAGAAAAAAAATTATCTTGCGAAAACACACACACAAAAAATATCCTCCAAATACAAAGAAAAAATATTATTCCTCCAAACACAAAGAAAAAAATATTAATCCTCCAAACACACAAAAAAAAATTATCTTCAAAACACAAAAAAAAAATATTAATCCTCCAAACACAAAACAAAAATTAATCCTCCAAACACAAAAAAAAATTATCTTCCAAACAAAGAAAAAAATATTAATCCTCCAAACACAAAAAAAAAAAATTATCTTCCAAACACACAAAAAATATCCTTCAAACACAAAGAAAAAAATATTAATCCTCCAAACACAAAGAAAAAAAATATCTTCCAAACACAAAAAACAATTAATCCTCCAAACACAAAGAAAAAAATATTAATCCTTCAAACACAAAGAAAAAATATTAATCCTCCAAACACAAAAAAAAATATATTAATCCTCCAAACACAAAGAAAAAAAACTATCCTCCAAACACAAAGAAAAAGAAATTATCTTCCAAACACAAAAAAAAAATATTAATTCTCCAAACACAAAGAAAAAATATAATCCTCCAAACACAAAAACAATATTAATCCTCCAAACACAAAGAAAAAATTATTAATCCTCCAAACACTAAGAAAAAAATATTAATCCTTCAAACACAAAGAAAAAAAAATTATCTTCCAGACACAAAAAAAATTATCCTCCAAACACAAAGAAAAAAATATTAATCTTCCAAACACAAAAAAAATTAATCCTCCAAACACAAAAAAAAAATTAGTCCTCCAAACACAAAAAAAATTATCTTCCAAACACAAAGAAAAAAATATTAAACCTTCAAACGCAAAAAAAATATCCTCCAAACACAAAGACAAAAATATTAATCCTCCAAACACAAAGAGAAAAAATTATCCTCCAAACACAAACAAAAAAAAAATTATCTTCCAAACACAAAAACATATTAATCCTCCAAACACAAAGAAAAAATATTAATCCTCCAAACAGAAAGAAAAAAATATTAATCCTCCAAACACAAAGAAAAAAATATTAATCCTCCAAACACAAAGAAAAAAATATTAATCCTCAAACAGAAAGAAAAAAAAATTATCCTCCAAACACAAAGATAAAAATATTAATCCTCCAAACACAAAGAAAAAAGAAATTATCTTCAAAACACAAAAAATATATTAATCCTTCAACCACTAAGAAAAAAAAAAATTATCTTCCAAACACAAAGAAAAAAAATTCTTCAAACAGAAAGAAAAAAATATTAATTTTCCAAACACAAAGAAAAAAATATTAATCCTCCAAACACAAAGAAAAAAAAATTAATCCTCCAAACACAAAAAAAAAATTATCTTCCAAACACAAAGAAAAAAAATTCTTAAAACACAAAGAAAAAAAAATTAATTTTCCAAACACAAAGAAAAAAATATTAATCCTCCAAACACAAAGAAAAAAATATTAATCCTCCAAACACAAAAAAAAATATTAATCCTCCAAAGACAAAGAAAAAAGAAATTATCTTCCAAACACAAAAAAATATATTAATCCTCCAAACACTAAGAAAAAAATATTAATCCTCCAAACAAAAAGAAAAAATATTAATCCTCCAAACACAAAGAAAAAAAATTATCTTCCAAACAATAAAAAAATATTAATCCTCCAAACAGAAAGAAGAAAAAATTATTCTCCAAACACAAAAAAAAAAAAAATATCTTCCACACACAAAAAAAAAAGAAATTATCTTCCAAACACAAAGAAAAAAAATATTAATCCTCCAAACACAAAGAAAAAAAATTATCTTGCGAAAACACACACACAAAAAATATCCTCCAAATACAAAGAAAAAATATTATTCCTCCAAACACAAAGAAAAAAATATTAATCCTCCAAACACACAAAAAAAAATTATCTTCAAAACACAAAAAAAAAATATTAATCCTCCAAACACAAAACAAAAATTAATCCTCCAAACACAAAAAAAAATTATCTTCCAAACAAAGAAAAAAATATTAATCCTCCAAACACAAAAAAAAAAAATTATCTTCCAAACACACAAAAAATATCCTTCAAACACAAAGAAAAAAATATTAATCCTCCAAACACAAAGAAAAAAAATATCTTCCAAACACAAAAAACAATTAATCCTCCAAACACAAAGAAAAAAATATTAATCCTTCAAACACAAAGAAAAAATATTAATCCTCCAAACACAAAAAAAAATATATTAATCCTCCAAACACAAAGAAAAAAAACTATCCTCCAAACACAAAGAAAAAGAAATTATCTTCCAAACACAAAAAAAAAATATTAATTCTCCAAACACAAAGAAAAAATATAATCCTCCAAACACAAAAACAATATTAATCCTCCAAACACAAAGAAAAAATTATTAATCCTCCAAACACTAAGAAAAAAATATTAATCCTTCAAACACAAAGAAAAAAAAATTATCTTCCAGACACAAAAAAAATTATCCTCCAAACACAAAGAAAAAAATATTAATCTTCCAAACACAAAAAAAATTAATCCTCCAAACACAAAAAAAAAATTAGTCCTCCAAACACAAAAAAAATTATCTTCCAAACACAAAGAAAAAAATATTAAACCTTCAAACGCAAAAAAAATATCCTCCAAACACAAAGACAAAAATATTAATCCTCCAAACACAAAGAGAAAAAATTATCCTCCAAACAACAACAAAAAAAAAATTATCTTCCAAACACAAAAACATATTAATCCTCCAAACACAAAGAAAAAATATTAATCCTCCAAACAGAAAGAAAAAAATATTAATCCTCCAAACACAAAGAAAAAAATATTAATCCTCCAAACACAAAGAAAAAAATATTAATCCTCAAACAGAAAGAAAAAAAAATTATCCTCCAAACACAAAGATAAAAATATTAATCCTCCAAACGCAAAGAAAAAAGAAATTATCTTCAAAACACAAAAAATATATTAATCCTTCAACCACTAAGAAAAAAAAAAATTATCTTCCAAACACAAAGAAAAAAAATTCTTCAAACAGAAAGAAAAAAATATTAATTTTCCAAACACAAAGAAAAAAATATTAATCCTCCAAACACAAAGAAAAAAAAATTAATCCTCCAAACACAAAAAAAAAATTATCTTCCAAACACAAAGAAAAAAAATTCTTAAAACACAAAGAAAAAAAAATTAATTTTCCAAACACAAAGAAAAAAATATTAATCCTCCAAACACAAAGAAAAAAATATTAATCCTCCAAACACAAAAAAAAAATATTAATCCTCCAAAGACAAAGAAAAAAGAAATTATCTTCCAAACACAAAAAAATATATTAATCCTCCAAACACTAAGAAAAAAATATTAATCCTCCAAACAAAAAGAAAAAATATTAATCCTCCAAACAGAAAGAAGAAAAAATTATTCTCCAAACACAAAAAAAAAAAAATATCTTCCACACACAAAAAAAAAAGAAATTATCTTCCAAACACAAAGAAAAAAATATTAATCCTCCAAACACAAAGAAAAAAAATTATCTTGCGAAAACACACACACAAAAAATATCCTCCAAATACAAAGAAAAAATATTATTCCTCCAAACACAAAGAAAAAATATTAATCCTCCAAACACACAAAAAAAAATTATCTTCAAAACACAAAAAAAAAAAATTATCTTCAAAACACAAAAAAAAAAAATTAATCCTCCAAACACAAAAAAAATTAATCCTCCAAACACAAAGAAAAAAATATTAATCCTCCAAACACAAAAAAAAAAAAATTATCTTCCAAACACAAAGAAAAAAGAATTATCGTCCAAACACAAAGAAAAAAATATTAATCCTCCAAACACAAAGAAAAAAATATTAATCCTCCAAACACAAAGAAAAAAATATTAATCCTCCAAACACAAAAAAAAAAAATTATCTTCCAAACACAAAGAAAAAAGAATTATCGTCCAAACACAAAGAAAAAAATATTAATCCTCCAAACACAAAGAAAAAAAATATTAATCCTCCAAACACAAAGAAAAAAATATTAATCCTCCAAACACAAAGAAAAAAATATTAATCCTCCAAACGCAAAGAAAAAAATATTAATCCTCCAGACACAAAGAAAAAAGAAATTATCTTCCAAACACAAAAAAATATATTAATCCTCCAAACACTAAGAAAAAAAAAATTATCTTCCAAACACAAAGAAAAAAATATCCTCCAAACACAAAGAAAAAAATATTAATTTTCCAAACACAAAGAAAAAAATATTAATCCTCCAAACACAAAGAAAAAAATATTAATCCTCCAAACACAAAGGAAAATTATCTTCCAAACACAAAGAAAAAAATATTAATCTTCCAAACACAAAGAAAAAAATATTAATCCTCCAAACACAAAAAAAAATATTAATCCTCCAAAGACAAAGAAAAAAATATTAATCCTCCAAACACAAAAAAAAATATTAATCCTCCAAACACAAAGAAAAAAGAAATTATCTTCCAAACACAAAAAAATATATTAATCCTCCAAACACTAAGAAAAAAATATTTATCCTCCAAACACAAAGTAAAAAAATATTAATGCTCCAAACACAAAGAAAAAATTATTAATCCTCCAAACACAAAAAAAATAAAAAATTATCTTCCAAACACAAAGAAAAAAATATTAATCCTCCAAACACAAAGAAAAAAATATTTATCCTCCAAACACAAAGAAAAAAAAATTATCTTCCAAACACAAAAAAAATATTAATCCTCCAAACAGAAAGAAGAAAAAATTATCCTCCAAACACAAAGAAAAAAAAAAATTATCTTCCAAACACAAAAAAAAAAAAATTATCTTCCAAACACAAAAAAATATTAATCCTCCAAACACAAAAAAAAATATTAATCCTCCAAACACAAAGAAAAAAATATTAATCCTCCAAACAAAAAGAAAAAAAATTAATCCTCCAAACACAAAAAAATTATCCTCCAAACACAAAAAAAATGTATCCTCCAAACAGAAAGAAAAAATATTAATCCTCCAAACACAAAGAAAAAATATTAATCCTCCAAACACACAAAAAGAAATTATCTTCCAAACACAAAAAAAAAATATCCTCCAAACACAAAGAAAAAAATATTAATCCTCCAAACACACAAAAAAATTAATCCTCCAAACACAAAGAAAAAAATATTAATCCTCCAAACACAAAGAAAAAAATATTAATCCTCCAAACACACAAAAAAAATTATCTTCAAAACACAAAAAAAAAAAAAATTAATCCTCCCAACACAAAAAAAATTAATCCTCCAAACACAAAGAAAAAAATATTAATCCTCCAAACACAAAGAAAAAAATATTAATCCTCCAAACACAAAAAAAATATTAATCCTCCAAACACAAAAATTATCTTCCAAACACAAAGAAAAAAAATATCCTCCAAACACAAAGAAAAAAATATTAATTTTCCAAACACAAAGAAAAAAATATTAATCCTCCAAACACAAAGAAAAAAATATTAATCCTCCAAACACAAAGAAAAAAATATTAATCCTCCAAACACAAAGGAAAATTATCTTCCAAACACAAAGAAAAAAATATTAATCCTCCAAACAGAAAGAAAAAAATATTAACCTCCAAACACAAAGAAAAAAAATATCCTCCAAACACAAAGAAAAAAATATTAATTTTCCAAACACAAAGAAAAAAATATTAATCCTCCAAACACAAAGAAAAAAACATTAATCCTCCAAACACAAAGAAAAAAATATTAATCCTCCAAACACAAAGGAAAATTATCTTCCAAACACAAAGAAAAAAATATTAATCCTCCAAACAGAAAGAAAAAAATATTAACCTCCAAACACAAAGAAAAAAAATATTAATCCTCCAAACATAAAAAAAAATATTAATCCTCCAAACACAAAGAAAAAAATATTAATCGTCCAAACACACAAAAAAAATTATCTTCAAACACAAAAAAAAATATTTTCCAAACACAAAGAAAAAAATATTAATCCTCCAAACACAAAGAAAAAAAAATTATCTTCCAAACACAAAAAAAATATTAATCCTCCAAACACAAAGAAAAAAAATATTAATCCTCCAAACACAAAGAAAAAAAAATTATCTTCCAAACACAAAAGGAAAAAAGAAATACCGGTCAACCCTTGAAAAAAATGCACATGGCTCTTAAAGCACCCCCCCTCAACTTGATCTTGCCAGCAGAGGGGAAATCTGTCTCTAATTTTAAGATTATTTTTTTTAGAATAGAGGAAAATTTTATTTAAGTATGATACTTAATATTATCATCCATACGGTAGAAATACTTGGTGTAGAAACCAGGCACTTGTTACCCCTCTCGGAGTGATGCACCTGTAGAACTTCTCAGATCATCAACCTCAACGTGAGGAGCCATTACTCAAAACGACTAGATACTACAAAAGGGTTGACTGGGAAGCCATCAGAGATGCCCCATGGACCAATATCTTCCCCCGTAGCTGCCATTCCTCAAAGACAGTATGCACTCTGCCAGTTTGTACATCATAAGTGCAAATAAGCAAAAATTTATAGATGCTAGATGTCACAAGAAAACAGGGCATAATGCAGAAGTGGCCATCCCCCTCACCCTCTCCTTAAATTTTATTTTGAATATCTATCGGTCAGACACCTCCACCCTACCCCATTGCTAGCGAGACATGCGGCAACCAAATATCCATGCGTTTACCCATAAAAGGAAGCGAGTTAGACACCCCATCCCTTTCCCACCAAGTCATTTGTCAAAAACATGTGCAAAGGCTACAACAATAAACCATCCAGAAACCCCACCTCCATCCCAAACGAAGCAGTGTGCGGGAAAAAGGAGGGAAAAAAAAACCTTTTTAGCGGGAAGGATGTGCGAGAAGGAAACGAGGGTCAGTATAAAAAAATGGAGTGGATCACATCGCCGAATGAATGTCGACAATAAAAATGCGATTGATGTCAACATGTTTCGCCTGCCAAATTCACTCAACTTTAATCTCATCCCATGGAGCCGAAAAGGAAATATACCAAAGACTGCGAATACATCTTGGCTCAGAGATATTGGAATTTGATACATCCCCAAGTGGGGAGGACAAGAAGAAGATGCGATGAACACCAGCAACGTGATTTACACGGTGAAATGGCGACCCTCTCAACTGAGTCATATTCCTGGAGCTGAAAAGAGAACTCATCAAAACTATAAAAATACCTTGGCCCAGATATGTGGGAATGAGATGTCCCAACGTCGGTGGTTGAGAAATAAGCGAGAAGGAAAAAGTGGATAAACGAACTTTGAAGGATATCGAATCGCATGTCGGCGAAATGGAACTGCCTCATAAGAACATTGACTTTTATCGGATACCTAACCATGGATTGAATGCACGTCCTCACAGCTAAGTATTGTTCAATATCGTTCACCCCCCCCCATACTTCACAAATGTTGACTTGCTGGACTGATTTGTTTTTTTTTCTTATTTTGAATAATTTTTGCCACCTCCTATGACTCATTATTACACATGGAAAAAAATATTAAAAAAAGGGAAGGAAAGAAAAGATTTTAGTTTTGTTTGAACAGTTTTTTTTCACCATTGCCCCCCCCTTTTCGACCCGTCGAACACTGTTTGCATGTTGTCTTTTACTATTATTTCCTTTTAATATTTTGTCTTGGTTAATGAAGTTTAACGCACAATAAATGACATGTATAATATATACATGACCATGTTGTTCCGTTATTCAGTGCCTGGTATTTCGTCAACTGTGAATCTCGTAAGAATATTTCACAACAGAATTAGTGTCCAGAATCTGGGTAAAGTGCTTCTTGGTTGTAATAATTCTACAGCCGGCCCGTACATTAATCTACGATGCGGCGCGAGGATAAATTCCCTTTTTGGATTTTTCAACCAGGACATATCGTCACATAGAAATCATTGTAAGAAAGTAAGAACAACCGAAAGAAGACATGGTTAAATAACCAGGGAACACATAGAATCGCAGAAGATAGGAACTTGTGATTTCTGGAAAATTTATAATAGTGTAGTGAATAAAGGGCAATCAGTAATTTCTCCACTATCCAACAACCAGAAGGTTGCATTCACGGCAACCAAAAAGGTGGAACTGCTTGCTTAGCGATTCGCTTCCAACTCCACCCTAGAGTCAAAAAACAATGCCTTCCCAAATGCCCCTATGCAAACAGAAGCCACGATTGATGATCTGAAAATTACCCGTTCTCATGTCCACGATGTTATAAAAAATTTAGACACCTGCATATGGACCTGATCTTATCCCTGCTAATAAAGATAAGAAATGCTCAACTGAGCTAGCCCCCATACTTTCAAAACTCTACAACAAATGCCTTGCTGAATTCGTGAAAGCTGAAAGATGGCCTCTGTGGTACCAATTTACAAGAATTCTGGTGAAAGGATCGACCCTCTCAATTATCACTCTATCAGTCTCCTCCCCCGCTTCGCTAAAATCTTTGAATGCTAATCAATCAAACACCACCTTGCAAAAGCTAATCTTATCTCTGACAAACAGTATGGATTTAGGAAATGCCATTTTCCTGCAGATATTTTTACTGTCATCTCTGAATGCATATACCATGCACTAGATAAGGCAGGTGAAGCTTGGGCTGTAGCCCTTGATATATCCAAAGCCTTTTGACAAAGTCTGGCATGAAGAGCTGCTAATGAAAATCAAATCATACGGACAAATACTAAATATAATTAGATCCTTCTTAGACAATCTCGGTTGTCATTGATGCATAACATTAATGCAGGAGTGCTTCAAGACCACTATTATTTTTGATTTTCATCAATGACCTCCCCGATAATATTGAGTCCAAGATAAGTATATTTGCTGATGATACAACGCTCTATAACATGCATGAGAAAAGAATGGATGTCCATAATTCCAAGACAATGGCTGAATCCTTAGAAAATGACCTAGATAGAGTGAGGACGAAAATTGAAGGTAACATTTAATGCTCGTTGTATTCTCCTTTAACAATTACAAGAAACATCTCCAACCACCGATATCCATGACAAATAACTCCCTACCTGAGAATTGTTTCCTCAAACTCCTCTACTTAACATTCACAGGAAATATGAACTGGAACAAATATATTGAGGGCATTGTGAAGGCTGCTGCTAGAAAACTGCTCACACCTGAGCTGAGAGTATCCTGTGCCTCTACAAGACCACCATTCGCCCATGCATGGAGTACTGTCACATCTGGGCAGGTACATCTGTCACTAGTCTCTTCCTCTTGAATAGGGTCCAGAAAAGGGTCTGCAATCTAATAGGTCCTACTTTACAACCCGATTGTCCTATTACCACAATGTTGCATCCCTGTGCTTGTTTTACAAGTATTTTAATGGAATGTGTTCTAATGAACTCATTGCACTTGTGCCCCCTCGACATATTCCCAACAAACCCGCTTAGCAACACATTGTTAATCCTTTATAGACATCGTCCCAATCAGTAGCCACTCATGTCCAAGTGGCAATGTGACTTGTTTGAGATGAAGGTGAGTAAAAAAACTAAAAAAGCTTTCACTAATCTAAGCCAAACTTGATCTTGCCAGCAGATCATCAGAACTTACATCTATTTCTTTTCTCAGTCATCAACCTGAAAACTAATCACCAAGGTGCTATTCCATCTAAAGAGTTCAATATATATATATATATATATATATATATATATATATATATATATATATATATATATATATATATATATATATACACAGATACGCACACACATATATTTTTAATAATGTTTCATATTTGGATTATTCTCATCTTGAGCATTATTTGCACAATGATGTAACTTTCAACTTTTTTCAGATGTATCTTGTTGATATGGATATTTAATCTACTATAAGAAGTCCTAAGTAATTTGGAATTGTATTTTAAGTGTCACCCACACTGAGGCATGAGTGTAACTTATAACTGAATTTTAGCAAGTATATGATCTACTATGCTATAGACAATTCTAGCATAAATTTGGGGAGCCTCCACCCTATTTTTGTTTTCAAAATGTACAATATTACTACATATCAATAGTCCAAATATATTTTCAAGAACAGATTTTAAAAATAAATGTTCAATATTTTTTGCAAAATTATATCACTTTATTGAAAAACAAAAAACAAAAAACAAATAATGTAATGAAAGAATGCCAAATATCAATTGAGCCTTGTTCCACATAACATGTATTTCTTATTTTATTTGATACATATTATTAGTTTAATAAATAACATTTTAATTTTATTCAATTTAATGAGCAAATGATAACCTTCATTTATTGATTACATTAATTTAGTTTTTAAAGAGAACTTACTGGATCGGTTGTTAAAACTGTGCCTTAATTTTTTCATGGAATTTTAATATATTAGTTCTTAATTTTTTAATGGAAATAAAGACATGGCCACATGCATTGTGGTTAATATTTATGAAAAATTAAATACTTTTAAATATTGGATTTGAAACGTTTTCTTTTATGTTATAAGCATTAATATTCCAATAAAAATAGTATATAACTGATTGAATTGAATAATTACAAGAGTCTTGATTTTTGTTTTTGCTCATTGAATGGCACAATTTTTAAATTTTAAAATATATTTAAAATCTTATATTTTAAATCTTACATATCATTTATATTCATAACATTATTAATTGAACAAAAGATAAATTTAAAATCTATATAAAGCAATTACATTTGAACATGTATTGCCAGAAGATAACTTGTAGCATTTGTATTATTTATGCATAAAAAGGCATCTTCTAGTTTAATCTTACATATTCTGTGAGATTTTATATACAGATCTCATATTTTATTAGATAGATCCCTCAAAATGTCTTTGTAAATCCATTTTTAATATTATTTATTAATTTATTAAATTCTTCAAAAGATTTATTAGTTTTATGATAGATACTTATTATCGAAGCAAGCATATAATATTTCATTTATCAGCGAAATACATAAAAATAAGGTTTAAAAAAAGCATTGTGAAATTTGATTGATATGATTCTTCCAAGAACATACAATAGATTCAGCTACAGCTTCCATATCTTTTTTATTCTTGATGGATGTAAAGAGAAGGCCTCTGTCCATTCGAGTCATTATTACTTCTGTCTTGAAATCCTAAAAGACAAGCAAATAATTTATTGAATTATTTGGACATTTTCATACGGAACTGAGAATGCTTTTCATTTAACCTATACAACTTCATACATATATATATTTTCTATACACAACATAACTCAACATGATAGGTACACACTTTATATAAAAATAACTTATATATCGTTTTAGCCCTGTTAAAAGGTTATAAGGCACACAAAATGCCAGAATAAAATAACATGTATTACAAAACCATACAAAAAGGTGGGTAGCTCATTTAACCAACAAATGGCCTAGGGTGGTTCACCAGACATTGACTTTCACCTTACAGCTTTGTCTTCTGGTAATTATTGAGTGTGGAATAGTAGGTAACACAGGTTAGTTCCGCCACAACACCATCCCCCTCTTAAGCTGATAACTCCAAACGGTGTATCAGCAGTTTTTCCTCGGAAGACCATGAATTGTTTGGTGATTTTCCTTTTTCTGCCTGAACGTTGTAGTTCTGGTGTGATTTGGGGAGGCTCAATATCAAATGTGTCGTAGATAGTTTCAATAGCCTCTACTTCTTCCCGAGGCAACTGTACTCGATCTTCAGTCATACATTTGCATATCTGGTTCACCTGCCTTTTGTGTGTGAATTTTGGTCCCTGGATTATATAGATAACATTGTCAATCATCTATATTATGAGGTTCTCCTTTTGCTGATGATCTGACTGCTGGGATGTTAGGGTTTGCCGTAATTCTGTATACTTGAAGAAACTGCTGTAGAGCTTTTCCTGTAGCCTTAATGCCCTTTTTATGATGTCTACAAAGTGCTCTGCTTGGCCGTTACTCCTTGGATGATATTGTGGTGTTATGAAATATTTTATCTGGTATCTCTCGCAAAATTCTTTGAATTCTGAAGAAGTGAATTGGGTAGCATTATCACTAACCAGGCAATCAACAACACCAAACCACGCAAAAAGCTCATGTAAGAAATTAATGCTGTGGAAGGTTTCCTGCATCTTAGCACCTCTAGCCATTTGGAAAAACTATCCACCACTATCAAGTAATAGAATTCACCCAGTGGTCTCGCAAAGTTTATATGTATCTTGGACCACGGTTGTTCGGAATTTAGCCAAGGTTTGTGGATAATCGATGGTGCCTTTGCAGCCAAAGCACATCCTTTACATGTTTTAACCATTTTTACTGATATCTTAGTCTATGAACCATATTACTGATATCTTAGTCTATGAACCATATTACTGATATTTTAGTCTGTGAACCATATTACTGATATTTTAGTCTATGAACCATATTACTGAGATCTTAGTCTATGAACCATATTACTGAGATCTTAGTCTATGAACCATATTACTGATATTTTAGTCTATGAACCATATTACTGAGATATCTTAGTCTACGAAGCATATTACTGATATTTTAGTCTATGAACCATATTACTGATATTTTAGTCTATGAATCATATTACTGATATTTTAGTCTATGAACCATATTACTGATATCTTAGTCTATGAATCATATTACTGATATTTTAGTCTATGAACCATATTACTGATATTTTAGTCTATGAACTATATTACTGATATTTTAGTCTATGAATCATATTACTGATATTTTAGTCTATGAACAATATTACTGATATCTTAGTCTATGAACCATATTACTGATATTTTAGTCTATGAACCATATTACTGATATTTTAGTCTATGAATCATATTACTGATATTTTAGTCTATGAACCATATTACTGATATCTTAGTTTATGAATCATATTACTGATATTTTAGTCTATGAATCATATTACTGATATCTTAGTCTATGAATCATATTACTGATATTTTAGTCTATGAACCATATTACTGATATTTTAGTCTATGAACCATATTACTGATATTTTAGTCTATGAACCATATTACTGATATTTTAGTCTATGAATCATATTACTGATATCTTAGTCTATTAATCATATTACTGATATTTTAGTCTATGAACCATATTACTGATATCTTAGTCTATGAATCATATTACTGATATTTTAGTCTATGAACCATATTACTGATATTTTAGTCTATGAACCATATTACTGATATTTTAGTCTATGAACCATATTACTGATATTTTAGTCTATGAACCATATTACTGATATCTTAGTCTATGAATCATATTACTGATATTTTAGTCTATGAATCATATTACTGATATTTTAGTCTATGAATCATATTACTGATATCTTAGTCTATGAATCATATTACTGATATTTTAGTCTATGAACCATATTACTGATATTTTAGTCTATGAATCATATTACTGATATTTTAGTCTATGAACCATATTACTGATATCTTAGTCTATGAATCATATTACTGATATCTTAGTCTATGAATCATATTACTGATATCTTAGTCTATGAATCAGATTACTGATATTTTAGTCTATGAACCATATTACTGAGATATCTTAGTCTATGAATCATATTACTGAGATATCTTAGTCTATGAATCATATTACTGATATTTTAGTCTATGAACCATGTTACTAAGATATCTTAGTCTATGAATCATATTACTGATATTTTAGTCTATGAACCATATTACTGAGATATCTTAGTCTATGAACCATATTACTGATATTTTAGTCTATGAACCATATTACTGAGATATCTTAGTCTATGAATCATATTACTGATATTTTAGTCTATGAACCATATTACTGATATTTTAGTCTATGAACCATATTACTGATATTTTAGTCTATGAACCATATTACTGATATTTTAGTCTATGAATCATATTACTGATATTTTAGTCTATGAACCATATTACTGATATCTTAGTTTATGAATCATATTACTGATATTTTAGTCTATGAATCATATTACTGATATCTTAGTCTATGAATCATATTACTGATATTTTAGTCTATGAACCATATTACTGATATTTTAGTCTATGAATCATATTACTGATATTTTAGTCTATGAATCATATTACTGATATGTTAGTCTATTAATCATATTACTGATATCTTAGTCTATGAATCATATTACTGATATTTTAGTCTATGAACCATATTACTGATATTTTAGTCTATGAATCATATTACTGATATTTTAGTCTATGAACCATATTACTGATATTTTAGTCTATGAACCATATTACTGAGATATCTTAGTCTATGAATCATATTACTGATATTTTAGTCTATGAATCATATTACTGATATTTTAGTCTATGAACCATATTACTGATATCTTAGTCTATGAATCATATTACTGATATCTTAGTCTATGAATCATATTACTGATATCTTAGTCTATGAACCATATTACTGAGATATCTTAGTCTATGAACCATATTACTGAGATATCTTAGTCTATGAACCATGTTACTAAGATATCTTAGTCTATGAATCATATTACTGATATTTTAGTCTATGAACCATATTACTGAGATATCTTAGTCTATGAATCATATTACTGATATTTTAGTCTATGAACCATATTACTGAGATATCTTAGTCTATGAATCATATTACTGAGATATCTTAGTCTATGAATCATATTACTGATATTTTAGTCTATGAACCATATTACTGAGATATCTTAGTCTATGAATCATATTACTGAGATATCTTAGTCTATGAATCATATTACTGATATTTTAGTCTATGAACCATATTACTGAGATATCTTAGTCTATGAACCATATTACTGATATTTTAGTCTATGAACCATATTTCTGAGATATCTAAGTCTATGAATCATATTACTGATATTTTAGTCTATGAACCATATTACTGAGATATCTTAGTCTATGAACCATATTACTGATATTTTAGTCTATGAACCATATTACTGATATTTTAGTCTATGAATCATATTACTGATATTTTAGTCTATGAACCATATTACTGATATCTTAGTCTATGAATCATATTACTGATATTTTAGTCTATGAACCATATTACTGATATCTTAGTCTATGAATCATATTACTGATATTTTAGTCTATGAACCATATTACTGATATTTTAGTCTATGAACCATATTACTGATATTTTAGTCTATGAATCATATTACTGATATTTTAGTCTATGAACCATATTACTGATATCTTAGTCTATGAACCATATTACTGATATTTTAGTCTATGAATCATATTACTGATATTTTAGTCTATGAATCATATTACTGATATTTTAGTCTATGAACCATATTACTGAGATATCTTTGTCTATGAATCATATTACTGATATTTTAGTCTATGAACCATATTACTGATATTTTAGTCTATGAACCACATTACTGATATTTTAGTCTATGAACCATATTACTGATATTTTAGTCTATGAATCATATTACTGATATTTTAGTCTATGAACCATATTACTGATATCTTAGTCTATGAACCATATTACTGATATCTTAGTCTATGAATCATATTACTGATATCTTAGTCTATGAACCATATTACTGATATTTTAGTCTATGAACCATATTACTGATATCTTAGTCTATGAATCATATTACTGATATTTTAGTCTATGAACCATATTACTGATATTTTAGTCTATGAACCATATTACTGATATTTTAGTCTATGAATCATATTACTGATATTTTAGTCTATGAACAATATTACTGATATCTTAGTCTATGAACCATATTACTGATATTTTAGTCTATGAACCATATTACTGATATTTTAGTCTATGAACCATATTACTGATATTTTAGTCTATGAACCATATTACTGATATTTTAGTCTATGAACCATATTACTGATATCTTAGTTTATGAATCATATTACTGATATTTTAGTCTATGAATCATATTACTGATATCTTAGTCTATGAATCATATTACTGATATTTTAGTCTATGAACCATATTACTGATATTTTAGTCTATGAACCATATTACTGATATTTTAGTCTATGAACCATATTACTGATATCTTAGTCTATGAACCATATTACTGATATTTTAGTCTATGAATCATATTACTGATATTTTAGTCTATGAATCATATTACTGATATGTTAGTCTATTAATCATATTACTGATATCTTAGTCTATGAATCATATTACTGATATTTTAGTCTATGAATCATATTACTGATATTTTAGTCTATGAATCATATTACTGATATTTTAGTCTATGAACCATATTACTGATATCTTAGTCTATGAATCATATTACTGATATTTTAGTCTATGAATCATATTACTGATATTTTAGTCTATGAATCATATTACTGATATGTTAGTCTATGAATCATATTACTGATATTTTAGTCTATGAATCATATTACTGATATTTTAGTCTATGAACCATATTACTGATATCTTAGTCTATGAATCATATTACTGATATCTTAGTCTATGAATCATATTACTGATATCTTAGTCTATGAATCATATTACTGATATTTTAGTCTATTAACCATATTACTGAGATATCTTAGTCTATGAATCATATTACTGAGATATCTTAGTCTATGAATCATATTACTGATATTTTAGTCTATGAACCATATTACTGAGATATCTTAGTCTATGAATCATATTACTGAGATATCTTAGTCTATGAATCATATTACTGATATTTTAGTCTATGAACCATGTTACTAAGATATCTTAGTCTATGAATCATATTACTGATATTTTAGTCTATGAACCATATTACTAAGATATCTTAGTCTATGAACCATATTACTGATATTTTAGTCTATGAACCATATTACTGAAATATCTTAGTCTATGAATCATATTACGGATATTTTAGTCTATGAACCATATTACTGATATTTTAGTCTATGAACCATATTACTGATATTTTAGTCTATGAACCATATTACTGATATTTTAGTCTATGAATCATATTACTGATATTTTAGTCTATGAACCATATTACTGATATCTTAGTTTATGAATCATATTACTGATATTTTAGTCTATGAATCATATTACTGATATCTTAGTCTATGAATCATATTACTGATATTTTAGTCTATGAACCATATTACTGATATTTTAGTCTATGAATCATATTACTGATATTTTAGTCTATGAATCATATTACTGATATGTTAGTCTATTAATCATATTACTGATATCTTAGTCTATGAATCATATTACTGATATTTTAGTCTATGAACCATATTACTGATATTTTAGTCTATGAATCATATTACTGATATTTTAGTCTATGAACCATATTACTAATATCTTAGTCTATGAATCATATTACTGATATCTTAGTCTATGAATCATATTACTGATATCTTAGTCTATGAATCATATTACTGATATTTTAGTCTATGAACCATATTACTGAGATATCTTAGTCTATGAATCATATTACTGAGATATCTTAGTCTATGAATCATATTACTGATATTTTAGTCTATGAACCATATTACTGAGATATCTTAGTCTATGAATCATATTACTGATATTTTAGTCTATGAACCATATTACTGAGATATCTTTGTCTATGAATCATATTACTGATATTTTAGTCTATGAACTATATTACTGATATTTTAGTCTATGAACCATATTACTGATATTTTAGTCTATGAACCATATTACTGATATTTTAGTCTATGAACTATATTACTGATATTTTAGTCTATGAACCATATTACTGATATTTTAGTCTATGAACCATATTACTGATATTTTAGTCTATGAACCATATTACTGATATCTTAGTCTATGAATCATATTACTGATATTTTAGTCTATGAATCATATTACTGATATTTTAGTCTATGAACCATATTACTGATATTTTAGTCTATGAACCATATTACAGCCATAAGTAAAACTATGCATCAGGCATTTCATTCTGCTAGTGCCAGGATGGCCCATGTGGAAGTTTTTTAATATTCTCTTTTTCAGCGTTTTTGGAATAAGGACACTCTTGTTAAAGCAGAACTATATCACAAAGTATGTGTCATAAGTTCCAATTTCTGCTTTGTGGTTTTGATAAATTCATCATTTGTCGTTTCTATCTTAATTTCTTGAAGAGTCACTGGTAACGGATTGTATTGCAAATCATCGTTTTCATCTATTTATGTGCAATGCAGTGATTACAGAGTCCTTGAGGGGGTACTTTTGTACTGTGGTCTAGACAGCCCATCCACATGTTGGATTTTCTTTGGAGATAAGAATTTCTGTTTGAAATCATAATTCAATAAACTGGTTCCCCACTAAGGTAAGCGATTCAATAAACTGGTTCCCCACTTAGGTAAGCGATTGTTAAGGTTTAATGTTAGGGCCGTAAATGTGGTTAGTCCTTTTTTTGACTCAAAAATGGTCAGAAGGGGCTTATGGTCTGTTTGAAGCATAAAATGCCTACCGTGCAAATAACGATGAAATTTTGAGACTGGATAAATAATGCTGAGACCCTCTTTCTCTATCTGTGAGTATAGATTTTTGGCTGGAGGCATTGTTGAATGCATAGGCAATTGTTTTTTTTTCGACCCATCAGGCATGCACCTATATTGTATCACTAGCCACTATAATATCTAGATCCGAGTTAAAATGTGTGAGGAAAAGGTCTGATGTTAACACCTTTTTAATTACCTCAAATGCTGACTGACACTCGGCAGTCCAGTTCCAACATAATTTAAAATTGTCTGCAGGTCCCTTGAATTAAATTCACGCATCCAGTATAACCAGTGTAGATTAGTGGTATTTCTTAGCACAAATTCTTTTAAATTTTTGTTTTTTCCCAAAAATTCATCTTTGAATTTAATTTGTGTACTATCAATAACCATTGCTGTTTTGCATGTTCTCAGCATTGTGGATCTATTTAATTTTTTCCAGGTATTTAAATTTACTATTGAAAGGTTTGAACCTGAATCGAGTTGAATTTTTATTTCTTCATCATGAATTTTTAGTCACATATTTTTGTAAACCTTCTTCATTATTTCCGTTTTTTGCCAAATGCACTTGGGCTGTATTTTTAATTTTGTTTCTGAAATGAGAGCTTTGTGCCCAATTTTTTTTACATATAAAACATCTTTTAGATAGATATGGACAGTCCTTAACCCAATGCAAATTACCACATTGATTAAATAGAGAAAGGATTTTTTTTTGCAAATTCTTTTTCGCTGTGTGCCGAGATGCATCTTTTTTTCCCTAACTTGTTTTATTTGTTTTATTTTATGTTTTTTAAATTGTCTGTCTGCTTTTTTAAATGCATGACTCCAAATTCGATATCCATATCTTTTTTAATAATTTCTATTTTCTGGCAGTCTTCTGTTAACTTTTTATAGATTTGGTTCATTTTCTAATTTTGTTATGACACACTTTCTAATTTCTGCATCTCAACCCAAAGCCAGTTCTTGCACAAATACTAAACATTTAAAATTGTCTGCACTGAGGTCTGAAAGTTTGAATGCATTGCAATGTTTATTTACCATGCCTATGTAAGTTGTGAAATTATTTTTGTCATTTATCTGCAAATTCAGATATGTTCAAAGCTTTCAGATAAGAGACTTTCAGGTTAAATAATTCTGTAAGAAATTCCATGGTCTCGGCAAAAAATAATTCTGAAGTTTTACAAGGCAAAATAAAATAAAATCCACAAACTCAGCTGTCACTAGTTTTCATAATAGCAAACAAACGTTTTCTGGTTTGACTACTGTTTGCAGTTGATACAAAAGAAATCAATAATAAGCAGAAAATGATTTCTCTTCTATTCCATAATACAAATTGTCAATTGCATTTCATATTGAGTTCTGTGAAAATGCAGTATTATTATCAGTGAACACATTATTTATTACTTGAGTAAGCAGCTCTTTCATGTGCTGTTGATTTTCATATTGAAGTAGGCCTCATGAGTTATTGTTATGGTCTTTCATCTGAGCATTTCTGGTATTCAAATAATTGTGGTTGTGGGTTTAATAATTAGTGTTGTCGTTTAATTTACAATTTTGATAATTGTTCCAATGTACTTTGTAAGGCGTCCATTTTTGTTTGATAGGTAAAATACAGAATTTATGGAAATTTTACAAAACCATGTTCAGATTAACCAGGTTTTAGCATTTTTAGAACTGCAGAAAAAGGGAAAAGTAATTTGTTTCCTTCAATAATTTTGCAAACAAACATTGAACATACAGTTTTAAATTCATTGGAAAGAATATTTCTTTTAAAAAGAATGTCTTTTTCATAGACATATATTTTCATATATATATATATATATATATATATATATATCGATAGAAATATTCAATATTTTTTCAAAGCAAATGTCTTTTCCATAGAACAGAAAAAAAATGTTGATAGTGAAGAGAAAATTTTTTTTTTTTTCGTAAGTAAAAAGAAAAGTTCACTGAACATGATTCAGTGGACTTTTAGTGAATTCAACTCATTAAATAATATTTAATGAGATGAATAAAAATTTAATGAGGTGAATAAAAATTTAATGAGATGAATAAAAATTTAATGAGGTGAATAAAAATTTAATGAGATGAATAAAAATTTAATGAGATGAAAAAAATTTAATGAGGTGAATAAAAAATATGAATAATACGTATTTCTCATTTTTTTTTAGCACTGACGGGTCACTGAATTGTCGTGTAAAGGAGAGAACAAAACTGAAAATATTCCCTTAACTTACTTTTGCAATGTTATCTTGCTCACGCAGTGTTTTACTTTTTCCAAGTTTGTAATTAATATTTCTTACTTGCCACCGTGGTTGTTTCATTGTTTTCTTTTATGTCAGTGTATTTATTTGGGTTTTGCGAATACCTGTTTCTTTGGGGTTTTCGTCAGTGTTTTTTTAAACAATCACTGGTTTAACTCAGCTTTGTTGTTATGAGTTTTTTTGAATCCTTGTTATATGAACCTTGAGGGTATTTTACATTTCAGTGTCCTCTGTAAGTTCAAAATTCTTTGTCGCCACTGTTATAGCCTGTTAAAACAGAACGGCGGAATAATGTAACACCATGTATTATGAAAGTATACAAAAAGGTGGGTAGTTTGTCAAACCTACGAACGACTTTGGGTGATTCACCAGATATCGACTTCCACTTTACGGCTTGGTCTTCCGATATTTATTAAGTGTGGAATAGTCTATGAGTAGGGAACACAGGTTAGTTTCGCCACAGCATATATAAAGTGAGAACAACTTTTCCTGTTTGTACTTTTGTGATAATAGATTTTTGCTTATTTTTTTTTTAATACAAGCAACATAAATGTTTTGTGATTCATTGATACCAAATATTGTTCAGTGTTGTTAAAGATTAAAATTATTTTAAATCGATTTCACTGATTTTATTATTTAATTTTGATCAATATTTTATTTTTATTAGTCATTTTTAGAGGAAGATTACAGTTCATCTTTCCTATCCTCAATCAATAAAGAGATTATTCTAGACTGAGGTAATTTTTTATTCCAATCGAATGCCCTCATTAGCCATGATAAATAGAAGTCTTCAGTAACTTATAATTTTATTATTAGTATCGTCTGCTCTTAAAACTGATTATTACTTAGCAGATTTTACTTGCACCAAGGGTTTTTGCAAACAATTCAAGTATGAATTTAAGGAGTCTTAAACCAGTTTTTGTTTTAGTCTTACTACTTTATATATATATATATATATATATATATTGTTTACTATTATTTATGGTTCTCATATTACATGTGAAATTATATGAAAAGTAATTGTAAAAATTTGCAAAAATGATTTAGTAAGTTATATTTTTCATACTTCAATCTTAACACTTTATTAAAAATCTTTGAAATAGTTCTAGAAAACTTATTTATATTGAAAAATCTAAAAAATGGTAAAATTTGAGTATGTCTTTTATTTGTATAGAAAATAACTTCTTTTTTGTTCCAGATTAACTTCATGCAATCAAATTTGATAAAAAAAAAAATAATGTTCCCATCACATAGTCTTTGAGTAAATTTTACTCTTTTAAGCATAATCTTTTAGTACTTATGCAGAATACAGAGCAGGTTATCATTGGCATATTCTGGCAGGATTTTACTGCCAAAAGGTGCTAAACAAAAATTTTGTGATTTTGGGGAGCAAAAGTATAAGAGCAGTTATTGGATTGTAATTTCAATGAAAAAAAAATTATTTTTTGTTGTTACAAAAAAAAAAAAAAAAAAATTTAAAGGAAAATCTTAAAAGGAATAAAGTTAAGAAAACAAAATAAAAAAACATGGTAAATTTCATGAATATTTTCTGTTACAAAGAAAATATACTGCAACAACTGATAGCAAACAATTGTAATTTTATGATTACAAAAACAACATTTTTATGAGTTTTCTTCTGTTTTACTCCTTCACAATGTAATATAGGTTAGGATTAGGTTGTTTTTCTGTCGGGTTAGGTTAGGGCTAAGTTTTGTTAGCAGATGTCTAAAATTCAATATTTCTTCTGGAGAGTGAAGTGCCTGTCAAGTTGACTTTAACAAATATTCACAAATTATTTCGTTTGCGTTTCCCCAATTATTGGTTGCTGCTATTTCATTGGCTAATCATTTTGGCACCTCTTGGCAATTTATGACCTTGCCAGAATATGCCAACGAAATGTCATTTCAGCATGGTCAATATTCTGTACAAGAATTTTTTTTTACATAAAATTGATTGCTAAGATGGTATAAACAAATCAAGAAATTGTTTTAGATAAAATGTGCAAATAATTAAAATGGAATAATTATTCAAATTTTGGTTTTATGTAATAAAAAACATGATTCATTTTCATTTCTTTTGTGTAACACATTGCATATGAGGGTGTGAGAAAATATCAGCAGGAGCTGAAAGAAAGCACATATGCAAATGTGCAAAGTGTGTGTGAACTTGCGCAACAATAAAAAGAAAAAAATGCAGACGAGGTCAAGAGAAGCAAAGTGCGCATTGAAAAAGATGGACATATAAAGATGAAGATGAGAAATGGCTAGCTAACAGCTGGTGGTTAAAGAGAAAGAAAAACACACCAAGTGAGATGGACGTGTGGCCCAGTGGTAATGGTGAGGGACTTTTAAGCCAGTGTCAAGACGACAGCGTGTTGTTAATCTTGTGGCAGACAAAATGAACAGTTAGAAAAAAAAAAAAAAAACAAGAAGCAAGCATTGTTTGGAAAGTAATGGTACTACATGACTTGTGTTAAAAAGAAAAAAATGCAGACCCAGATTTTTATTTCTCCTGCAACATTACAAATGTACTTCCAAAATTTTTAAATAGATTAAAAGAAATTCCCATGAGACCTCTCTTCTTGATAATACAAGGGGCGTGCAATAAGTAATGCTCCTGACCCACTTCTCAGAGTAGAGCAACGAAACTTGGCACAGTTATCAGTCTTTCTCTACATAGGAACCACCCAGAGTTCTGCATTTCTCTCATCGTTTGATGCAGCTTTGGAGACTGTTTTTGTAGAACACCCCAGGTTGGTCCTCCAACCATGACGTGACTTCAGAAATCAAGGCTGCATCATCTGGGAAACACTTTCCTTTCAAAAACAACTTCATGGCTGAGAAGAGGTGAAAGTCAGAGGGTGCAAGATCAGGAGAGTAGGGAAGATGGGGGAGGATTTCATAACCCCACGCCCGTGCTTATGATCTGGAGACATGCGAGTTGCGGACCGGAGTGTTGTCCTGCAGGAAGAGGGTACCTTGCTGATCTTGCCCCGCCTCTTGATTTTGATAGCTTCCCTTAGTTTCCTCAAAAGTGAAGCATAATAGGCTCCTGTAATTGTGGTACCCTTTGCCAGAAAATCTGTCATCACTACTCCATCCTGGTCCAGAAGACTGTGAACATGACCTTGCCAGTGGAGGGCTGCACCCTTGCCTTCTTTGGAGGTGATGAGTCGAAGTGCTTCCACTGCATTGGTCCCTGGATCATAGTGATGGACCCAGGTTTCATCCTTTGTAATCAGTCTTTTGAAAAACTTTGACTCATCTTCTTGGCACATCTCCAAATTCATCCTCGAGCACTCAATGCGTTCTCGTTTCTGGAATGATGTGAGCAACCTGGGAATCCATCTGGCAGACACCTTATGCATATGCAAATGGTTATGAATGATAGTTTCCACAGACCCTGTACTAATCTTGGCATCTTGGGCTATTTGGCGAATAGTAATGCACCAATCTTCCAAAATGGCAGCCTCAACTTAACAGACAGATGCCTCATCAATGGCAGAAGGGTGGGGGGGGGGCGACCTGGTCTAGGAGCTGTTTCCACAGACTTCCGGCCATGTTTGAATTCACAATGCCAGCATTTTACAAGGTCATATGATGGGGCATTATCACCATAAGTTTCTTTCATCAAAAGTCTCCTGTGGTGTGCGTTCTTTCAAATACAAAAACCAGATCACTACTTGACATTCAACAGGCTCCATTTCACACCTGACTCAGTTCAAACACCTGTAAAACAGAAACCAGAATTAGTTCAGAGCTGTAATTTGCCACATAACCCGTAGAGATATAAATCATTGCACATGCAAAATTTCAGCTAGATCAGACAACTGGAAGTGGATCAGGGGCATTACTTATTGCACGCCCTCGTACAACCAAAATTACATTATTCTTATGAATTTTAAACTTTATTTATAAAAAGTTGAAAACAATTAACAAAACAAGCTTGTTAAATGTGCATGAACAAGGTAAAAAAAAAACTCACCTCCATATCTACATCAACTGATTCAGCAAGATCAATTTTGTTGACAATAAGCAAATCACTGTGGTCATTACCTTTAATTCTCTTTCTTATTAGTTTATTGCCACCTGAAATGTTTAAAGACATACTTGTGTTGAAATAAGTGAAAGAATATGTAACTATAAGAAATACATCCCATATTTTATAATCTATAATATAAAAGCAAAAATGTTTGTGTGTATTTTTTTTTGTATGTCCGGCAAAGGCTTTTTTCGGGGAGGGTCACTAATTCTTACAACATTTTATATACTTTCTAGATTGTAATATCTCCAATTTCTTTTATTTGAGCGAGTTTTATGTTACAAAATTTGCGCTGTGATTGCATTTCTCTATGGTGTGATGTTTGACCTAGAAAACCACATGTTGACGTTCGTTTAACCACCTGCTTTTTTTAATGTTTAATTTCAACCAATGTCACTTATCTGCCCTCTTAGCGTCATGGTAAGTTATTAGGCTATTTGCCTCAAGGTTTTGGGTTCGAGCCTACCTCCCTACCAAAACTTTTTTTTTCTTTTACACCTACAAATACTTGGACAACACTAGTCAAATATAAAAAAGACATATGGAAACAAAACACAAAAATATTATAACAGAAGTTACAAATCTTTACAAAAATTCTGTCAATATATGATTAGACATAATTAAATAGGATCGATTGAAATGAAGTATCTTTTTATGGGAGTTAATATAAGTGAAAAAAGGTATAAAAAATAGGATAGTATTCCACCTAAAACACATTAGCAGGATGCCAAGCAAAAGAAAACAGCATTGATAGGAAGTAGACACAGCAAGGAGCTGAGACAACAACAGATCATCTCAGTATGTAATGAAAAGCAGCAGTTGAATCTATATATGACAACTAGTAAGATACATGGATTTACTTGTGACCATATATGTTTGCGTGAAAGTTTTCAGTTTTAAACAATGAATGTGTCTCTTTGTTGAAAGTTTAAATTATTTTTCTCTTCATGTCATTTCAAAGAAAAATAAACACATTGCCATGCATATGATTAAAAATAATTGTATTTTTTTTTATTGCCTTGCAAGAGTTTTTTTGTTTTGTTTTATTAAATTACATGGCATGGATTCAGATATCTAGATTATTTAGTAAATTCTAAGTACACATTACACACCAAACTAAACCCATCAACAAAGTATGATATTAGAAAATACCTGAAGGAAGTGCTCACTTGTCAAAGAAATTAGAACCTATACAAAGTGCAAAGTATTTGATTGGTTATAGTCATATTTCTTGACTTCCAACATGGTTGCTAGCAGAAGCAGTGACAAAGTAAATCAGTTCCTTCACTTTTATTATTCTTCAGTATTTTGCTTAATTTGTGTAGTTAGCAATGTTTGATTATTTAAATTTATACTCTGTATTCAAAGCAATAAAGCAATTGTACAAACAAATCAAAATAAATAAAATTATTTGTAATTTGTGCATTAAACTTTTAAACAATTTCTTGTTCAATAAGGTTTTCATTTGTTTAACATTTTCAACTTAAATGATCATATTTAGTGCATAGTAATTATTATGTTTGTATACCCATACAAATAAACCAATAAGATAAGAACCAGAAATATAGCAGAAATGTAGCAGATCATAGAATTACTAAAATTAATAAACAATAACGTGTTTTGCAGCATATAGCTACAATTTTGAATACTGAACTAAAAAAAAAATGTTAAAAACCATGAATTTATAAATTTTGCCCAAGTGTTTCTTAAATGTATATATAGAGAGAGAGGGAGAGAGAGAGAGACAGACAGACAGAGATAAATCAAAAAAGTTATTTCAATTATCTACAAATACAAAAAGAGATATACATTAATATATATATACAAAGATACACATGAATATGCCATTTTTTAATTTAGTATATATCATCATCATCATCATGTGCTGTCCTTCGTGTCCGAAGATAACTTCCTGTGAACGATCATTCTCCATTTGTCACGGTCGTGGCTGAGGGTCTGCCAGCTTCCAATAGGGATCAACCTGTCCTTTAGATTGCGTTTGACGGTGTCACAAAACCTGAACTTAGGTCTGCCTATGTCTCGTACCCCATCCTCCAGTTGTGAAAACAGTATCTGTTTTGGTAGTCGGGAGTTCTCCATTCGGTTTACGTGCCCGGCCCATCTCAGGTTTTTCCGGATGAGCAGGTCATACATGCTTAGGAGGTTGGCTTGTGATAGGATCTCCCTGTTGCTGACAAAGTCATACCACTTGACATTTAAAATCTGCCGGAGGTGTCTCATCATATAGGTGTGGAGCTTGCAGGCTACCAGTTTGTACACTGCACCGTATAAGAGTGACGAGAGGACGATGCCACGGTACACCAAGCATTTAGTTCTGAAAGTCAGGTCTTTATTTTGCCAGACCTTCTGTTTGAGTTTTCCATAGGATATGGAGGCGTTAGCCATTCTTGTAGAAATCTCCTCGTCCATTTTGTTGTTGTCATGACCGTGGTCCCTAGGTATTTGAATTTGCTGATATTGTAAAGCTCCTGGTCTTGAATCTTAATTGGCTGGCTTGTTGCTGGTGATCCAGGGGATTGTTGGTACATCATTTCGGTTTTCTTGATGTTAATTTTCAATCCGAAGGCCTTGGCTGATCCTGCGAAGCGAGTTATTATGTCCTGATCATCCTCATGACTATGCGCTACAAATGCAGTGTCATCAGCAAACATGAGCTCCCGTATGAGTATCTTTGTTGTTCTATTTGCGAATTTGTATGCATTGACATTGAAAAAGCCTGCTCCCGGCCTAGATCGTATAAAAAAACCCGTATCACAATTTCTAAAGGCATGCCGAAGCACAACTGACAGGTAGAGTGAGAAGAGGGTTGGAGCGAGGACGCAGCCCTGTCTGACACCATTCTGCACGTCGAATGGATCGGAGAGCTCGCCCTTCAGCTTAACTGTGGCTTTCATGCCTGAATGAAGGGCTCTGACAAGGCTGGTGAAGTGTGCAGGAAAGCCAAGCTTCAGCAAGACTTCCAAAAGAGTGCTTCGATCCACCGTGTCGAAAGCCTTCATAAAATCCACAAAGATCATGTACAGCTCCATATTTTGCTCTACACACTTTTCCTGGATCTGTTTGAGCGAGGAGATAATATCCGCTGTGCCTCTGTTTGCATTTTCTAATTCGCACAATATAATCGCACTTCTTCTTTCTGGTCTTGCCGAATCAGACCTGTCACGCATCGTTCGTATGTTCCATGATGCAAACTTGAAGTTGGGTGTATTGTGGGCCTTATGATCCTGGGCGACACCCTGCCAGTATGAGTTCAGATATATAACATATATATATATATATATATAGGTTATATATGTATATCATACATAATATACATATGTATCGGTTATATATGTATACATATATAACATATATATATATATATAGGTCATATATGTATATCATACATAATATACATATGTATCGGTTATATATGTATACATACATAATATATATATAGGTTATATATGTATGCATACATAATATATATATAGGTTATATATGTATGCATACATAATATATATATATAGGTTATATATGTATGCACACATAATATATATATATAGGTTATATATGTATGCACACATAATATATATATATATAGGTTATATATGTATGCATACATAATATATATATAGGTTATATATGTATGCATACATAATATATATATATATAGGTTATATATGTATACATGCATAATATATATATAGGTTATATATGTATACATGCATAATATATATACAGGTTATATATGTATACATGCATAATATATAGATAGGTTATATATGTATACATACATAATATAGATATAGGTTATATATGTATAAATATATAATATAGATATAGGTTATATATGTATACATACATAATATAGTATATATATATATATGTATAGGTAATATATATATACATTATAGCTTATATACATATATATACGTTATATATATATATATATATATATATATATATATATATATATATATAGGTAATACCTATATACATAATATATGTACATGTGTAGGTAATATATACATACATAATAAATATATAGATATAGGTAATATATAATATATGTATATGTAATATATATACAATATATATATAATGTATATATAATATATATACAATATATATATAATGTATATATAATATATATACATATACTATATGTATATATATAATATATAAATATATATGCACATATACATATAGTATCTATATATATACATATACTATATGTATCTATATATAATATATATTTATATATATAATATATATTATATAGATAATATATATAATATATGTATGTATATATAATATATATATATAATATATATAATATACGTATATGTATAATATATATATAGTATATATGCATATATATGGATATATAATATATATAACATTTATATAATATATATATAACATATATAATATATATATACATAATATACATATATAATATAAATATACATACTATATATATATATAATACATGCATATATAATATGTATATATATAATATATATAACATATATAATATGTATATGCATAATATATATATAATATATAAAATATATCACATTATATATTATATATAATATATATGTATAATCACATAAAATATATATATATACACATAGGTAACATATATATACCTATATATATATATATATATATATATATATACATACACACATATTATATATATATACTTTCGCAACATATATATATATATATGTATATACATATGTAATATATACATGTATATGCATACAAACATAATATACATAAGTAATATATATATATATATATATATATATATATATACATACGTTATATATATATACATACGTTATATATATATAGGTAATATATATTCATAAGTAATATATATATACACACGTTATATATATACATAATATATATACATACGTTATACATATAAATAACTAAAATATATATCCATATATATACATAGGTAAAATATATATCTATATATATATAGATATATACACACATAGGTAATATACATATCTATGTATATACAGAGGTAATATATATATATATGTATGTATATACATATATGATATATATATTCATGTACCTACATAGGTAATATATATAAATATATATGGATTTATATACATAGATAATATATATTTCTAAATATATATGTCTGTATATACATAGATAATATATATTTCTAAAATATATATGTCTGTATATATATATATATATATATATATATATATATATAGTCATCCACATACAGTACTGTTTCACAGCTCATGATTATTTGCACAACTACTGCTTTGAAAAAGGAGTACAGCTGTTATATTTGTATCTATATCTCTATATTTTTTTTTACACAGGCATCACCACTTATCAAGGCCAAAAGGCTACTCAAGGATAAGGGTTAAAGAGTGTACAGTAGAAATTGGACAATATAGTAATCATTAGTAATGAAAATTTGGTAAATTTGATAACTTATATAGAACGGCTCATCAAGAACTTATTTACGTTAGACTTGAACACAACCATATTGTAGTCAGCCAGAAAGCAGGAAAACGGAAGACAATTCCACAGGCGTGCAGTTCTAAGAAAGAAGCTTTGTTCATGGAATCTACGTTTAGGTTTAGGCACAGATAAAGAGTGGGGGGGAATTATTGATAGTGTGTACAGCTAGACGAGTGTTTCTTGTGAAAGTTTGGCAAGGGGGGGACCATAGATTGAAGCTCAGTTGAACACCTTCCATGAAAATAACGATACATCAGAGACAAACTCGCAAAATCTCTTCTGTGAGATAGAGGTTGCAAGGAAGAGAAAAGGACATTAACACTGTGAGCTTCTGATTTTTGCCCCTCAACTACTACTCTTAAGAACCTATCAGAAAGAAATGATTTAATAATTGAGAAGACATTTCCTGCTATACCATAGCTAGAGATCTTATGAAGTAAACCTTTATGCCATACCCTATCAAAGGCCTTAGATATGTCAAGAGCAATTGCCCTAGAAAGGTGGCCTCCGTCAAGAGATTTGCTAATCCTATGAGATATAACTGTAAGCACATCTGCTGTAGATCTAGCAGAACGGAAACCATATTGAGTGTCACTAAGAAGGTTATTTTTGTTGAGATGGTTGATTACTTCTGTATTTAACACAGATTCCAACAACTTACTCATGACACACAGGAGACTTATTGGCCTGTACTGAGAGGGGGATGAGCGATCACCTGAATTCTTGAATACAGGGCATACTGATGAAATTTTCCAGGGAGATGGGAAACTATTCTCCTTAAGACAACGTTTAAATAGTTTTGTAAGTATGGGCGCTAGTTCTGGTTGAAGTTTTTTGAGTACTATAATTGGAATACCGTCAGGGCCAGTTGCTTTACTGGAATCAAGGTTTTTGATTAGCTTGGCAACATCACGTACAGATATACGTATATTATATCACATAGCGTGTTTTCTGATACAGGAGGAAATATTGGGGGTTGGCGGCCTTGGTCGCTGCAAAGTTCTTGACAAAGAGTTTGGCTTTGTCTGATGCTGACGAGATTACCTCAGGTCCATTGATAATAGTTGGGATGGAGCACACGCTTCTGTTCAGGATTCTGTTTGCTATTTGCCAAAACTGGTGGGAACCAAGCCGCTGCTCAGCTACTTTGGACTTAACAGATTGAGCATACAACTCTCAATCGTTCTTTATTACTTTCTTACAATGGTTGCTGGCAGTCCTGAAAGCGGCTTTAGTGTAACGTGCATCCAGGAGATAAGCGCCCGCGTGTTTGCGTGTTGTGTGGGTACGTGGGAGAGACGGACGAGGGGAAAAGACTTACCTCGAGACCAGCTCGGCGTCACCGACTGAAAAGAGAAAAGAAAAACCAAGATGGCGGCCGCCGTCTTTTGTAAAGTATGATGTCTCGCAAAGTCACACGAATTCTCGCAATATGCAACTCTGGAGATCGTTTTTGTAGAAAACCCCATATTGGTCCTCCAACCACGACGTGACTTCAGAAATAATTTAAATTATATATACACATATATAACATTTATATATATGATATATATATACATATATAATATGTATATATACATATAATATATATACATATGTAATATGTATATATATAATATGTACATATAAAATATATGTACATATATAATATGTACATATAAAATATATGTACATATATAATATGTATTTATAAAATATATGTACATATATATGTATATATCAAATATATATACATATATAATATGTATATATCAAATATATATACATATATAATATGTATTTATAAAATATATGTACATATATAATAATATATATACATATTATATATATACATATATAATATGTATATATATAATATACATACATATATAATATGTATATATATAATATATATACATATATAATATGTATATATAATATATATATATACATATATATGTATATATATAATATATATACATATATATGTATATATATATAATATGTATATATACATATATAATATGTATATATATAATCATATATAATATGTATATATATATATAATATGTATATATAATATATATACATATATATGTATATATAATATATATATACATATATGTATATATATAATATGTATATATATATGTATATATATAATATATATATACATATATATGTATATATATAATATATATTTATACATATATAATATGTATATATATAATATATATATACATATATAATATGTATATAAATATATATATATATGTATATATATAATATATATATACATATATAATATGTATATACATAATATATATACATATATAATATTTATATATATAATATATATATACATATGTAATGTGTATATATAATATATGCATATATAATATGCATATATATATATATATATATATATATAATATATACATACATATATAATATGTATATATATAATATATACATACATATATAATATGTATATATATAATATATACATACATATATAATATGTATATATATAACATATACATACATATATAATATGTATATATATAACATATACATACATATATAATATGTATATATATAACATATTCATACATATATAATATGTATATATATATAACATATACATACATATATAATATGTATATATATATATAACATATACATACATATATAATATGTATATATATATATAACATATACATACATATATAATATGTATATATATATATAACATATACATACATATATAATATGTATATATATATAACATATTCATACATATATAAGTATATATATATAACATATTCATACATATATAAGTATATATATATAACATATTCATACATATATAATATGTATATATATAACATATTCATACATATATAATAAGTATATATATAACATATTCATACATATATAACATGTATATATATATATATATAACATATTCATACATATATAATATGTATATATATAACATATACATACATATATATGTATATATATAATATATACATACATATATATAATATATATATATACATACATATATAACATATTTATATACATACATATATCATATATATATACATATATAATATATATATAATATGCATAGATATATATAATATATATATGTATAGATATATATATGTATGTATATAATATATATATATATATATAATATGTATATATATAATATATATATAAATAAATATATAATATATATATATTACTTATATTTTTTTTTCTTCATTGCTTCTAAATGAAGTCCAAGAATCGTTAAGCTAAACGTTTAGATAATATGCCTCCTGAAGTATGGAAGACAGGTGGTTTCAATGACATATTTCTTAATTCATGTAATTCTGTATATAATCAAAAAATTATTAATATATGGAGGGAAGGATGCATACTTCCCTTTCCCAAGAAGGGTGACCTAAGCATACCAAGCAACTACCGAGGAATAACACTCATTACAAGCAAAAATCTATAATGTCATGCTTCTCAACCGTATCCAATCAAAGATCGAAGAAGTGCTCAGGAAGAACCAAAATGGATTTAGAAAGAATTGCTCTACTACTAGTCAAATACTTACTGTTAGGAGACTGATTGAAGGAGTCAAAGCAAAAAACATTGAGGCAGTCATGATCTTTGTAGATTTCTCCAAAGCATTCGACTCTGTACATAGAGGAAAAATGGCCAGCATATTAAAAGCATATGGCATTCCAAATGAAGTCATTAATGCTATCATGATGCTATATGAGCACACTCGAGCAATGCTGAAGCAGGGACCCGGCAGGGAATTCCAAAGTTTAGCTGTCCTGGGGAAGAAACTACTGGAGTAGAAGGCTCTCTTACATCTAGGGATCTCTACTGTGAAGGGGTGGGATTTAGCTGCGTGTCGAGTTTGTTGGAGGTATTTACGTCGAGGGGGCACAAGTGCTTGCAGTTCGTCAGAGCATTCACCGTTAAAGTACTTGTAGAAAAGGCAGAGGGATGCAACATTTCGTCGATGGGACAGGGGCTGAAGTTTAGATGACAGTTCAGGACCTATCAGATTAGCGACTATCTTTTGAACCTTGTCTAGGAGCGAGAGACTAGTGGTAGATGCACCAGCCCAAATATGACAACAATATTCCATACATGGGTGAATGGTGGCCTTATAGAGGTATGGGATACTTTCGGGCGTTAGTATCTTTCTAGCACGGTAGAGAGAACCTACCTTCTTCGCAGTGGTCCTGGCGATACTCTCGATGTAATTGTTCCAACTCATGTTTCCTGAGAGCATTAGGCCGAGGAGTTTAAAGGATGTACTTTCAGATAAAGAGTCATTGGCCATTGCTATTGGTGGTAGAGAAGGTTTCTTGTAATTATTGAAGGAAACGAGTTTTGTCTTGGCAGCGTTGAATGTGACCATCCATTGATGTCCCCATTCCACTACAGATCGGAGGTCATCCTCTAGTGCTTCTGCCATTTCTTTAGATATTTGTTCATTTGTTTTCCTGTTGTGCCTGTTATAGAGTGTGGCGGCGTCAGCATATATCCCCATCTCACAGGCAATTTTGTCAGGGAGGTCATTTATGAATATTAGGAATAACAGAGGTCCCAGGATAGACCCCTGAGGCACTCCCGCATTTATATCGTATTGTTTTGATCTACGACCGTCAAGGACAACCTGGATTTTTCTCTTATCTAAGAAGGTTTTAATTATGTTAAGTATTCTTCCAGCGATACCATATGATCTGATTTTCCTGAGAAGACCTTCATGCCATATCCTGTTAAAAGCCTTAGATATATCTAGAGCTTTGTCCAGTGAATGGTATATACGTTCTGAGATTAGTTAGAATGTCTGCTGTGGAACAGGCCGGTCTAAATCCATATTGTTGGTCAGTCAGTAGTTTAGCATCTGTAAGGTGATGGACTAGAGCTTGGTTAATTATGGTCTCAAATATTTTGGCGAAAAGTGGAAGGAGGCTAATGGGACGATAATTTACTGGGTCAGTTCTTTCGCCAGAATTCTTGAAAACTGGTACTACAGAAGCAGTTTTCCAGCAGGCAGGAAAGCAAGATTCATTAAGGCATCTGTTGTAGAGTTTAGAGAGAACTGGCGCTACTTCGGCTGAGCACTTTTTTAATAGCACAGCCGGGATGAGATCAGGTCCACATGCTTTTGCAGTGTCAAGATTTCTTATGATAGCATGCACCTAAGAAGTGGTGATTTTCAGATCGTCTAGTGTGGCGTCTGTCCGCAAAGGGAGGAGGTGGTTGGCATGGTCCAGTGTGGAGTTGGAGGCAAGCATGTTAGCCTTCTCAGTTGCAGAGCAAACAACCTCATGATTGTTGGATAGTGGGGGATTTGTTGATTGGCCGTTATTTACTACACTGTTGTAGATTTTCCAGAAGTCGCGGGTCCCTAATTTCTGTGCTTCGATGCGTTTTTTGGTGGTTTCAGTAAATTCTCTCTTATCTGTCGCTATTTCTTTCTTACAGTTACTTCTGGCTTCTATATACTTTTGCCTGTTTGAACTGGACTTATGTCGGTTAAATCTGCGGTACGCATGCTGCCTTTGCGCGATGACAGCTGCACAAGTAGAAGTAAACGATTGGGGAGAGTGGGGCTTGCTATAAAATTTCCGTGTGGGAACATGTGCTTCAATTGCTGTTTTGAACCATTCAGTGGTCTCATTTGCACACTGTTCAGCAGGTAGTGAAAAAGTATTTTGCCATAGGGCGTCCCTGATGAGATCACTGATGGCTTCGCAGTCAGCCTTTTTATAATATCTCGTTGTGCACTTGTGTAGAATGAAAGGGAAATATATATATATATATATATGTGTGTATGTATATATATATATATAAAATAAAATTTCCTTGGATTTTATTTGCGCAAATATGAATTCAATTCACATTCTTGAAGTTATATATTTGGATTTTACCGTTACTGGATTATTTATCTTCCACCAGATTATCCATTCACATGTAATCATCTTTTTCTTCACCATATTCCCTCAGCTTCACTTTTTTGTTATCAAGTAAGATATTTGACTAACTTGTTGTTTCATCAAATACTTTTGAATGCAAAATCCGATCCCGCATTTTGCTAGTTCCTACCCTCTGATGAGAAGGAAAGTATTTCTTCGAAACTCCGCGGATTAAGGATTAAAACCTTATCTAGTGTTTCCTTTTCAGATTAAATATGTTTTTAACATTTTTTTTTTTTTTTTTACACAGTGATCACCACTTATGAAGGCCCGGAAGCCACTCAGGGATAAGGGTTATTGCAAGTACATTACGTTAGTGTGGAGATTTGATGAAGTGTTTAATTAAGGGGGCGGTTCATTAGGAATTTGTTAACATTGGACTTGAAGACATCCAAGTTGTAGTCGGGAGGGAAGCAGGCAGACGGAACAGAGTTCCACAGGCGTGCAGTTCTAAGAAAGAAGCTCTGTTCATGGAATCCACGTTTTGATTTAGGCACAGATATAGAGTGGGGGAAATTTTTCACAGTGGACTCAGCTAGATGGGTGTTTTTCGTGAAAGATTGGCGATTGGGGACCAGAGATTGGAGTTCAGACGAGCACTTGCCATGAAAATAACAATAAAACAAGGATAGGCTCGCAACGTCTCTTCTGTGGGAGAGAGGTTGCAGGGTAGAGAAAAGGGCATCCCCCACTAAGCCATGCAGTCTATTTTGTACTCTGTCAAGGCATGATAGGCTGTTTTTGACCGCTCCTGCCCAGATAAGGCAACAGTATTCCATCCTTGGACGTACTTGGCTTTTATATAGATAGAGAATTGCATCAGTAGTGAGATATCTTCTGGAGTGGTAGAAGGATCCCACCATTTTTCCAGCGACCTTGGCAACAGACTTGATGTACGTGTTCCATTTCAGATCAGGAGTAAAGGTCAAACCCAGAAGCTTGTCAAAACACGGGGCCTCTCCCAGACGAGAGCCATCCATCACAATTGATACCAGATGGGGATCAGAGCGTTGATGATGTAAGGATAGGAGTTTGGTTTTGGATGCATTAAAGGTAACCAGCCACATCTTCCCCCACTGAACCACGCGCTCGAAATCAGAGGAGAGAGAATCAGAGAGAACTTTGATGTGTTGCCGTAGATGGTCGTGTCATCAGCATAGATGTCAACGAATGATTTAAGTATGTGTTTAGGGAGGTCATTGATGTAGATCAGGAAGAGAGTTGGGCCCAGGATTGACCCCTGAGGGACTCCAGCATTTATATTGCAGGCCTCCGATTTTTGTCCATCTACCACTACTCTTATGAGCCTATCGGAGAGAAATGATTTAATGATTTCAACTCATTTCAAAGTGTTTTTTCACATGTTTTATTAACTGTTTGCTCGTATATATATATATATATATACACATACATACGAGCAAACAGTTAATACAACATGTTAAAAACACTTTGAAATAAGTTAAAAACATATTTAATCTGAAAAGGAAATACTAGATAAGTGGTTAGTCCTTAATCCACGGACTATATATATATATATGTATACATATATATATATATATATATATATATATATGTGTGTATATATATATATATATATATACATATGTGTGTGTGTATATATATATGTGTATATATATATATGTATATGTGTATATATATATATGTATATATGTGAATATATATATATAAGTATATATATATGTGTATATGTATATATGTGTTTATATATATGTGTGTGAATTTTGCCCTTAACTCTGATCAGCTGGCACTTTTTCGTACCCAATTTCCCACGAGTGATGCAAAAGTTTTTGTGCGGATCGAACAGTCTGCAACTGGACATACATATTTTGAGTTAATTTTAATGTCTTCACATGGAACAAAAAAGTAGAGTATTTGAGGCAAGCATTTATTTCATCTGCTGGTGTTGATTGAAGAATAACAGGTAACATTTGTCTGAAATCTCCTGCAAGCAATATTACTGCATTCCCAACTGGTCTGACATTGCCACGCAAATCTTGCAAAGATCGACGAAGAGCCTCAAGTGATTTTTTGCGTACCATTGTGCATTCATCCTAAACAATAAGTTTGCATTTCTGCAATATTTTTCCCCATATTGGATGTTTTGGAGATGTCGAACATGAGATTTTTGAAAAATTTAATGTTTTAAAGTAGAATAAATAATTCTTCTACTTGGCAGCAAGGTCGCAGGTATTCCTCATGCAGCAAGGGCTAAAGCTATGTCATTTTGCTACCAAATGGCTGCCAAAATCAATTTAATTAGAAAGGTTTTACCAGTTACTTCTGGTGCTGTTCAAGATAGCAGTAATTTCCAAATAACTTCTATTCTCACAGTCAGTAAATTAGGTGACTAAAATAGGATTTATCCATGTTTTGACAATGCCTTATTCACTGTAATTAATTTAGGAGACTTAAATAGGATGAGGGATTAGAGATGGACAGATAGAGAGGAAGGTATATAGATAGAAAAGAGAAAGTGAGAGGAAAATAGAGAAAGAGGAGATAGAGAGATAAAGGGATTGATAGATAAACAGAGAGAGGGGAGAGTTAGAAACAGAGAGGGATGAGACAGAGGAAAGGAGAGAGATAGAGGGAGTTAGAGAGAGAAAGGGGCTCAAAGAGAGATGGAGAGGGTGATATAGAGAGAAAGATAGATTGAGAGAGGGACAGGGAGAGATGGATAGAGAGAGATATTAAGAGAGGAAGAGAGAGGGGGAGAGAAACAGAAGGTGAACTACACTTCACCGTTTGTTTCCTTGGTCAGTAGAGAAGAAATCTTTCGAGACTGAGGCAATTTTAATGTTTTGTTATTATCCAGAGTACCCCTTTTTTTGGGAGGGGGGGGGCTAGATTTTCCTCACATTAGAAACCGACCGGGTTATCTGTACTTCCACTTAACAAATTAATAAAAGAAAAACATATTGTAAAATTTGAATTTAACATGAAAATACTATTTAAAAAAATAGCACGATAACATAAGTGCATAAGTGCCACTTTATGTACTCCTTGGGCGTTGAGTTCCATGGCGACCAGCATAATTATTTAATGGTCGCTCTCTTAGCCCCCCCCCCTAGTCAAGGCTAATGCCTGCGCACGTAACATTTCTTTTATTTACTGACGTTGGCTTAGTAACTAAACGATTTATTGATAATTTCGTAACCCTTAAACGCATGCCGGAAGATTTAAATTGGTTCATTATTGTTGTAATGAAAAAAAAAAAAGTTTCATTCAACACAAAACCAAAAACACATTAATGATAAATGATTTATTATTCTATTCATTGAAATTTACTAATTTTTAAATAAAAAGGTAAAAAAAAAAAAAAGTTAATAAAAAAATAGTTGCTTATGTGCGCATAAAAAACTTGTTTTTTTTTTGTTTTTTTTTTAGATTAGGTCCACCTTATAATCACCCCCCAACCTCCTCATCTTAAGAACAGCTTCCGGAATAAACACCACTTTTGGAGGGGGGGGGCTATTTGCAAAATTTAACTGATATTTGTTGTCAGCAACACCCAAAAATACTATTAAATAAAAAAAAAGGAGGGGTTCAGTGCACGTGGCAGAGAAGTAGATTTATTTATCAATAAAAGTTGCGGAGAAGTAAATTTATTTATCAATAAAAGTCGTCATTTAAAAAAGAAAATTGTGGAGATGGACCTAAATGTAAATATTTACCCCAAAAATTATCCCGAAGTTTATTACAAAAACGCTTTGTTTTCGCACTATTCAACAATTTGTTCATCCGCGCATGTAAATTAAAAAATATTTGTAAAAGTGAGAAGTTATCAGTAAATGATTTAGTTATTTTTAAATTTATTTATTTATTTATTTTTTTACATTCGGTCCACCTCCACAAATGTTAAGAACGGCTTTCAGAATAAACACCCTCAACCTCTCCATGTTAACAACGGATTTCGGAATAAACACCATTTGGGGGGGGGGGCGGATATTTAAAAAAAAGTCGATAAAAGTCGTCATTTAAAAAGAAATTTAAAATCAAATGTTTGTAAAAGTGAGAAATTATTAATAAATGTTTAGCAACATTTTTCGGTGCTAATGCAGAGAGTGATCCGCGCTATTTTTTAAATCATATTTCCACGTTTAATTAAAGTTTTATGATATGTTTTTTTTTATTCAATTGCAAGGTTAAAGTACAGAACACCCTCCCCTCCCCATGTTAAGAATGTCTTTTTAAATAATAACATTATTTCAGCATGGATCACTCTCTGCATGAGTACCGATTTTTCTTTTAATATTCATAAAAAGTAAAACTTTTTTCAAAATAAATAAATAAATGTTTGTAAATGTGACAAATAATCGTTTAGTTATGGCAACGTCAGTAAATAAAATATGTTACGTGCGGGGTGGGGTGGGGGACTAAGGGAGCGACTATTATTTTTTTCTACTGGTCGCCATGGAACTCAACGCCCAAGGAGTACCAAAAAAGCAATTTTTGCAATAAATAATAGATAGCAACTTCGTTAATTTTACGACTCGCCCCAGCATATTATAAACACCCTAATTTCCCCAAGTTAAAACGGCTTTCGGAATGAACACCCCCAACCTCCCCATATTAAGAATGGCTTTCAAGGTTTATGGAGGGGCGTTTTTTTTTTTTTTAACATGGGGAGGTTAGGGTGTTTATAATACGTTGAGGCATGTCGTAAAAATGAAACAGTTTAGAAAAAGTTAAAACAAACTTTTTTATGTAAACAATGCCGTGAAAAGAAACTAAACAATCAAAACGTAATGTTTCATAAGTGAAAGCCTTAACATAAATAAAGGAATTTAAAAATAAAAATTGGTAAGTACATAAATGAATTTAAATTTTTAAAATATGGGATTTTTTTTGTGTGCTAATGCAGAGAGTGATCCGTGCTATTTTTTTAAAAATCGTATTTCCGCGTTTAATTAAAGTTTTATGATATGTTTTTATTCAATTCGCGAGGTAAATTTATTTTAATGACATAAAAACATCCCTCGACTCTAAAGATGGGTTGTCTGAAAATTTCAAATAAATTGGTAACGTAGAAATATGGTTTTATTCACTTTTAACGAACCAAATTTACATTTTTATATATATAGACTAGCTGTACCCTACCACGCGTTGCAGTTGCTCAATTTGGTGTAATGGAAACATTTAATAAAAAGAGAAAATGCATGTTTCTTATATTAGTACAGCAATCCACTGCAAAAAGTGAAAAAGAAGGCGAAAATGAAAAAAAATTGTACTCTTGCAGAATTTGATCTGGATCCTCGGGAGTTTCTGTCAATCATTCATGGTTTGGACTTGACCAACAATCAGTGGATGAAGCCGAATGTAGCAAAAATGTTGAAACGCTAAATGTTTTTTTTTTTGTTGTTGTTTTACAAAAATGTGAGTTAGTAATTAATATTTGGTTGATGGTGGGGGGAGGGGGGTTACTATACACAGATTCGAAAAAGTTGTCCAAAAACAAATAAATGAAAGCAAAGGTAAGTTACGTTTCTACCTAATTGGATAATTGTTTAGTGTTTTTATGTAATGTAAAATGTTTAATTGGCTCAAAAAACAGAAATGGTCGCGGACTCTGTTGAATACGTTAAGTTTGGGAAAATAAGTTGAAAACTAAAAACTATACAAAACAGTGTCTAAAACTCACCGAATATATGTTACCATGACATAGACTGGCATAATAGGTGGGTTCTTGACAGTATTTTGTATAGTTTTTTTAGTGTTAACTCATTTTCTCTAACTTAAAGTAATCAACAGTGTCCACCACCATTTGTAGCTTTCAAATACCCCAGTAAACACTGTTTTTCGAGCCGACTAAACGTTACATTAAATGAAAAGGGTTTGTATTACTAAACACAGATACAAAGAAGTTGTCAAAAAATAAATATATATAAATAAATGTTATCAAAGGCAAGAAAAGTAAATGTTCTACCTAACTGCATAAGATTTTAGAGTTTTTATGTAATGTATAATCGGTTCAAAAACATTCAATGTTTATCGGTATATCTGAAAAATACAAATGGCGGCAGACTGTATCGAACACATTAAGTTTGGGGAAATTTTGCGAAAATGAGTTTAAACTAAAAAACTATACAAAATACTGTTAGGAACTCACTCAATATATGTTACCATGACGTAGGCTGGCATATAATCAGTGGTTTTAAACTTTTGCTCGATACAGATGACTTTTAAAAGTCCCTTTTAGTGATTACCTGGTTTGAGGATATTTGTACAAGGCCCGTTTCACGTTCATATATAACGAAATATTTTATTGTAGATTTCAGTGTGCTAAGAACGAATCTGCAAACCGTTTCCGTAGCAAAAAGAAAGTTTTCATGATATTCATGAAATTACTTTTTCGAAAAGTGTGTGATCACTTTTCAATGTAAATTTAACTTAGAATGAGCACCCACTTTCTGGCCACATAAGAGGGGGGCATTTTCTGTGTTTCTTGGCTAAAAAGTTTTTTGTTTGATTTCTTCTGCATGGTAATAATCCCTGAACTCTGGGACTATTTTCCATTTCACAGCCGTAGCCTTCATTTACGCTATGCGTGAGCATAAACGAAAGCTGTTTAGTCAATAAACATGGGAAAAAATCCCCCCTCTCTCAGGTGGCTAGAAAGTGGGTACTCATTTAAGTTAAATTTACATGGAAAAGTGATCGCCACTTTTTCGAAAAAGTAATTTCTTCATATCATAAAAACTATTTTCTTGCGAAACGGTTTGCAGATTCGTTTTTAGCACACCAAAATCTACAAAAAAAAATTTGTTATTTACGAACGTGAGACGCACGGCCCTTAATGGAAAATTATATCAAAAATCCGGGGGAAAATAGTTTTCAATAAAAACAGCAAATGAATTCGATAGAAAAAAAATGGATGCTATTTTTTTTTTCTTTTTTCTGTGTGTTTCTTGGCTAAAAAGTCTTTTTGTTTGATTTCTTTTGCATGGTATTAACCCCTGAACTCTGGGACTATTTTCTATTTCACAGACGTAGCCTTTGTTTATGCTATGCGTGAGCATAAACGAAAACTGTTAAATATGCATTCGCGTACCAAACTGCCTTGTCAAAAAACCTTTAAGCCAATAAATACGAAAATAAATGTCCTTTCCTCAGGTGGCCAGAAAGTGGGTGCTCATTTTAAGTTAAATTTACATGGAAAGTGATCACCCACTTTTCGAAAAAAAATTTCTTCATATCATGAAAACTATTTTGGTACTCCTTGGGTGTTGAGTTCCATGGCGACCTGCAGAATTATTTAATGGTTGTTTCCTTAGTACCCCCCCCTAGTCAAGGCTAACGCATGCGCACATAACATTTTTTATTTATTTACTTACGTGGTGGAGTTTTTTGAAATTTTTTCACTGGATTATTATTGACACTAACCAGATCATGAAAAAAAATTGAAAAAAAAAAAAAAATCATTGCAACATTTGAAAGGGGTACTCACTTTTTAGTTACCACGTTCTGGTAAATCGGTCACTCATTTTTTTTTCTTTTTTTTTTCTAAATACGAAAGTGTCTTCGGGAGATATAAAATGGTCACATGTTGACGAAGCAATGTATCGGGAGGCGTACTGGATGAAAAATTATTGGTAAATTTTTAGATTAGGTCCACCTCCTCAATTTTCTTTTAAATGACAACTTGAAATGGTTTTCGACTATGCTGAATACAAAAATCGCATTGGAATTTTGAAGAAATAAGTAGTTATCAAGATATAAAAAGTTGTATTATGCATTGTAATCTTTCATGGCCATCTTTTTTACGTGCGTGTATTTGTTTATGGCGCGTGTGCACGTAAAAAGATGGCCGCCGAAGAATACAATGCATAATACAACTATTTATTGCCGCAAAATTTTAATGCGATTTGCGTGTTCAGTATACTCGGAAACCTATAAATGTCGTCATTGAAAGGAAAATTGGGGAGGTGGACCTAATCTAAAAAAATACCAAATTATTAAACATTTCTCCAGCATGTTAGTGGAATTCATAATACTTTTAAAAAAATTTAAAAAAAAAAAACAAAAGTTTTGAAAAAAAAAAACAAAAAAATTCACCTTTCATAAAACAATTTTAAAAAAAAAACACCCACAACCTAACTTTTAACTAAATCAGTTAAAAAAAAAAAAATTTTTTAAACTCGAAACTTTATTTTCATAAAAACAATAAAAAAAAAGGCATGTTCAATCTATTTTTTTTTCTTTGAGAAACAAATATATTTCTGACTTACAAATGCGGTAGAGGCACATATTATTTTTAGTTTCTATGGTTTTGATATACCGCGTTTTTATTGCTCACAACATGGGTGACTGATTTATCAGAACATTGTAACTAAAAAGTAAGCACCACTTTCAAATGTCAAAATAATGATTATAGAAATTAAGCATGGGAGTGATGGTTGTACAACGTCGCCTTTCGCATTTTTACAAACATTATTTT
>NC_136485.1:98975322-98992822 GCF_053919585.1 Euprymna scolopes
TAGAAATTTACCTGTAAAGTTCGAAGTTTAAAACCTGTTTTTTTTTAACCACGTTGTTTGTTTTTTCTTTTGTTTTTGTTTTTTTTATGAAACCGTGGTCCTTGCTCCTTTAATTGAAAAAAAATTAGGGCTTGAATTACATTTTTTGAGGAGTTATAAGCTTGGAAAGACAGGAGGTCGAATAATTCACGCCTCCCATTTTGAAATGTCTATTAAAAAGTAAATAATTTACTCACCAAAGTGTTATATATTACAAATTGAAGAGATAAGGTCAATAAATAATATATTCAAATTTAAAACAAAAAAAGTAGTGTTTTTTAGAAATTTACCTGTAAAGTCCGAAGTTTAAAACCTTTTTTTTAAAAAAAAAAACATGTCGTTCGTTTTTTTGTTTTTTTCAATGAAACCTTGGTCCTTGCTCCCTTAATTGAAAAAAATTAGGGCTTGAGTTACATTTTTCGAGGAGTTATAAGTTTGGAAAAACGGGGTGGAATTATTCACTATTTTTCACGAAATTTCTGACACACCTACCAATCTACCCATGTTAAGAACGGCTTTCGGAATAGACACCCCTAACCTTGCCAGCATACCCGAAAAGCTATAAAAGTTGATGTGTCGAATGTGAACGATGAGTTGGATGTAATGTAAAAATGTACCGAATTTAAAAGGGAACGAAATTCAAATTTCCGTTCCATTTTTACAACAACCGTAAAGCAGTCTATGCAAATTTTACCTAACTTACTGTATTAATGCTATTTTTTTTAAGCAAAAAAAAAAAAAATATTGAGGTTTGGCTATAAATTCCTAAACTCATTTCACCCTAAATAATTTAGGTGACTGAAATAGGAATCTAATTGAATCTTTAATTTCCTGAATAGTATGCGAGAATTCATTTTTCTTCGAGTTATATCGAATTCATTCATACAGATTTTAGGGGCTTTTTTCGTAATGTTACTGTAAAAATTATGTTTTATTGTTACAAATTACGATGCTTTAAAAAAAGCAAAAATAAATTCTTGCATTTTGTATTTACTACTGAAAACCATAACTTTAGTAAAGGTATTTTTTTGTTTAAACAAAATAAAACATTTTCACTAAGAGTTATGTAAAAATAATTAGTTCATTATATTCTGCGATCATTATTTGATAAATACTGCAATTTTCATTAAAATTGGTTAATTTCCTGATTTTTGGTAAATTTTAAAGTAAAGGGAGGGGTCAAAATGTTTATACACTTTGAGCGTTGGCATTCATTTTATCTGTACCTACCATTTTTCGATGAATATTTGATATGAAAACGACTATGTGTGGTTAATTTAAATTAAATTTCAATCACGTGGTTACATTATCAATAATCATGTGATTAAACCTATTGAAAATTTACCATATTGTAAACACATTCTGTTTACATTAAGCCTGTAGTTTTTTTTAGTGATACAGTTTTGGCAACTGAGATTTAAAAAAACCCGCGAGATCAGGAGAAAGAAATTTCCAGAAAATCGCTAGATTTTTAACTTTTATCATCTGAAATTTTCAAAAATCGCTAATTTCCCGCCCCCCCCCCAAAAAAAACTCGCTATTTTAAATTCCTAGCATAAAAAAATTATAAATATAGTATATTCAATATATAAAATGTTCCGTGTTTTCTCACTATATGTTTCTGGAATTATATTGAAGCGGTTTGCTCCCCAGAAGGCTTACATATTTTATCAGTTAGTTTTACCTGTTTTTTCAGAGAGGGTATTTTTTTTTTTTGCAGGAAACAAATCATGAACTCAAACTTTTATAATAAAAGTTAAATTGAAATATACTCAAAATCACACATAATGATGCAACATATTTTGAAATTAGAAAAATAAAAAAACAAAAAAACTTTGTTTTAGCATGTTAAAAGTATTTAGGTTGGTAGATAATTAAATTCTACTGTATTGGTATAATTTTTTTTTTTTTTGCTGTTGTTTCTATCGTATTTTAAACTAAACTTCGGAGGTTGGAATGACCCCCCCCCCCACCTAAAATGTACTTGGAAAAATCGATTTTATAGCAAGATTTAAGAATGGTTAGCCGAAAAAAAGGTGAAAAACAAAACATATAATGAATAAATAATTGTTACCAAAGGTAATAAATGCTACTGTTTTTTTACTTACATGAATGAGTTTATTTTATGTTTTAAAATATTTTCACTAAGAGTTAAGTAAAAATAATTAGTTCATTATATTCTGCGATCATTATTTGATAAATACTGCAATTTTCATTAAAATTGGTTAATTTCCTGATTTTTGGTGAATTTTTAAGTAAAGGGAGGGGTCAAAATGACACTTTGAGCGTTGGCATACATTTTATCTGTACCTAACATTTTTCGATGAATATTTAATAGGAAAGCAACCACGTGCGGTTAATTTATCAATAATCATGTGATTAAACCCATTGAAAATTTACCATATTGTAAACACATTCTGTTTACATTAAGCCTGTAGTGTTTTTTTTTTTTAGTGATGCAGTGTTGGCAACTGAGATTTAAAAAAAACCCGCGAGATCAGGAGAAAGAAATGTCCAGAAAATCGCTAGATTTTTAACTTTTATCATCTGAAATTTTCAAAAATCGCTAATTTCCCGCCCCCCCCCCCCCAAAAAAACTCGCTATTTTAAATTCCTAGCATAAAAAAATTATAAATATAGTATATTCAATATATAAAATGTTCCGTGTTTTCTCACTATATTTTTCTGGAATTATATTGAAGCGGTTAGCTCCCGTATTTTATCAGCTAGTTTTACCTGTTTTTTCAGAGAGGGTATTTTTTTTTTTTTTTTGTAGGAAACAAATCATAAACTAAAACTTTTTATAATAAAAGTTAAATTGAAATATACTGCAAATTAAACATCACAATAATGGTGCAACATATTTTGAAATTAGAAAAATAAAAAAACAAAAAAACTTTGTTTTAGCATGTTAAAAGTATTTAGGTTGGTAGATAATTAAATTCTACTGTATTGATATAATGTTTTTCTTTTTTTTTGCTGTTGTTTCTTGCTTTTTACAATTTTCGACTAAATACTTCTAAATTTCGTATTTTAAACTAAACTTCAAAGGTTTGAATGCCCCCCCCCACCTAAAATGTACTTGGAAAAATCGATTTTATAACGAGATTTAAGAATGGTTAGCCGAAAAAAAGGTGAAAAACAAAACAAATAATCAATAAATAATTGTTACCAAAGGCAATAAATGCTACTTTTTTTTACTTACATGAATGAATTTATTTTATGTTTTAAAGTATTTTCAAGCGCTTGCGGGTGTGTGGGTGCGAAATATCTCCAGATTTTCTAGAATTTCCCGCTAGATTGGAAACAAAATCTCCAGATCTAGCAGGAAAACCGCTAAATTAGAAACACTGACCACGTGACAGGAAGCGGTAATAAATAATTGTCCCTAAATAAAAAAAATGGCCTATCTGTACAAAGAAACCCACCTATTTATCATAGAAAAATTAAGTATAATGTTATAATTAAAAAGTAATATATAAAAACACACATGGATATAGTAAACATATTATACCAAAACGTGGAAGCCATCCGTCCAGTGGTTTTTTTAGACAATTAATTGCGAACGAACCAAGAGTTACATTTTTATATATATAGATGTATATAAAGCCATTCTTAACATAGGGAAGGCGTTTTGTTACTATTCTATACTTTCACCTAACAATTTAATAAACAAAAGATGGTACTTATGCAGAGAAGGTACCGTACTGCAATAATGCTATTAAGAAAGCCATTCTTAACATGGGAAAGGGTGGTTGTTCTGTAACTATTTTATACTTTCACCTAACAATTTAATAAACAAAAGATAGTACTTATGCAGAGAAGATACCGTGCTGAAATAATACCGTTATCTAGAAAGGTATTCTTAACATGGGGGGGGAAGTTTTGCATCTATTCTATACTTTCACCCAACAATTTAATAAACAAAAATAGTATGTATGCATTGAAAATACCATGCTGAAATAATGTTATTTAGAAAGACATTCTTAACATGGGGATGGTATTTTGTAACAATTCTGTCCTTTCACCTAACAATTTAAAAACAAAACATCGTACTTATGCAGAGAAGCTACCCTGCAGTAACAATGATGTTAATGTTTAGAAAGCCATTCTTAACATGGGAATAGGCATGTTTTGTAACTATTCTGGACTTTTACCTAACAATTTAATAAACAAAAGTTAAACTTAAGCAAACAAGGAACAGTACTGGATCATTCACATTATTTAGAAAGCCATTCTTAACATGGAGAGGGAGGATGTTTTCTAACTATTCTGTACTTTCGGTGCTAATGCAGAGAGTGATCCGTGCTATTTTTTAAATTGTATTTCCACGTTTAATTAAAGGTTTATGATATGTTTTTATTCAAGTGTAAGATTAAAGTACAGAATAGGTACAAAAACCCCTCCCCTCCCCATATTAAGAATGGCTTTTTAAATAATAACGTTATTATTTCAGCACAGATCACTCTCTGTATGAATACCGATTAATGTTTTGTTGTTTGCTTTTTTTTACCGTATTTTTTTGTTTTTTTTAAGAAAACCCTTTTTAACAAAAATTAAAATTTTTCTTTTTTTTTTTACAGAAGTTGTTTTTATATAAGAAAATATGAATGCTTTTTCTTCATTAAAGAAATTGGGTACTCGTGCACTTATTTGATCCGTGCTGAAATAATAACGTTATTATTTAAAAAGCCATTCTTACATGGGGAGTAGAGGGTGTTTTGTACCTATTATGTACTTTAACCTTACAATTGAATAAAAAAACGGTAAATTTTTAGATTAGGTCCACCTCCACAATTTTCTTTTAAATGACGACTTTTCTAGGTTTTTGACTATGCTGAATACGGAAATCGCATTGAAAGTTTGCAGAAATAAGTAGTTATCGAGATATTAAAAATTTGTATAATGCATTGTAATCTCTGGCGGCCATCTTTTTTACACGCTTACGCGCATAACAAACATGGCCGTCAATGAATACAATGCATAAAACAACTATTTATATCTCGATAACTACTTATTTCTGCAAAATTTCAATGCGATTTCCGTATTCAGCATAGTCGTCATTTAAAAGAAAATTGTGGAGGTAGACCTAATCTAAAAAAATACCAAAAAAACAGAAAACTTTAATTAACCTTCGAAATACGATTTAAAAAAATATCGCGGATCAGTAAGTGCATTAGCACCCATTAATCGACTAACGTGACCTTATTGCCAAATAAGCTCCGGCTACAATGTTGAACGCGCCATTCACATTGTTTTTTTTTTGTTTTTTTGCAAATTAAATTCAACTTTCACAATATCTTTTTATTTTTTTATAATTTCACAATATCTTTTTTTAATAATAAATTGTTAGTTAAAAGCACAGAATAGTTACAAAACACCATTCCCTCTCTATGGTAAGAATGGCTAAAAAAAAACATTAGGTACTCATGTAGAGTGTGATCCGTGCTGAAATAATAATGTTATTATTTAAAAAGCCATTTTTAATATGAGGAGGGGAGGATGTTTTGTACCTATTCTGATCAGTAAGTTCATTAGCACCAGAAATTGTTAGGTGAAATACAGAAAAGTTTCTACCAAGGAAACCATTATTTTTTTTTGCTATTCTTACCAAGGGGCGAGGATGGTGTTTTGTCACTATTCTGTGCTTTCAACTAACAATTTATTAAAAAAACAAAAGGTAAATTTTCACATTAGGTCCACCTCCACAATTTTTTAACATGGGTAGTTTGGGGGTGTTTATTCTGAAAGCCGTTCTTAACATGGGGAGAATGGTGGTATTTATTCCAAAAGCCGTTTTTAAAAGACGAAAGACAGGTAAAAGGTTAAAACATGTGGTTAGGTATGAGTGTTGTTTATTCCGAAAGCCGTTCTTAATATGGGGAGGTTGGGAGTGTTTATTCATGGCCGTCAGTGAATTATAGTGCATAGTACAGGTCTTTATATCACGAAAACTACTTGGCTCTGCAAATTTTAAATGAGACTTTCTTATTCAGCATAGTCGAAAATTGTGGAGGTGGACCTAGTGTAAAAAAAATACCCCCCCTCAAAAAAAGATATTGTGAAATTTAAATTTAAGCGCGGTACTAAAAATAAAATTAGACAGAAAAATACACCTTTGGGTTTGTACTTGCACAAAGACTTGAAAAAGTTGTCAACAAAAACAAATATATAACAAGTAAATATTATCAAAGGCAAGATGAGTTACTTTTCTACCTAATTGGATAATTTTAAGTGTTTTTACTGGGTTTGTACTACTTTACATATAGATTCGAAAAAGTTGTCAAAAAATAAATGTATAACAAATATTATCAAAGGCAAGATATGTTATTTTATTACCAAAATGGACAATTTTTTTGTTTTTTTAATGTAAAATGTTTATTCGGCTCGAAAAACACAGCGTTTACTGATATATTTGCAAATTACAAATGGCGGCAGACTGTGTTAAACACATTAGGTTTGTGAAAATGAGTCAAAACTAAAAAACTATACAAAATACTGTTAAAACCACCGAATACATGTCTGCCTATGTCACGGTAACATATATTGAGTGAGTTCCTGACAGTATTTTGTATAGTTTTTTAGTGTTAACTCATTTTCCCAAACTTACCGTGTTCAACACAGTCTGCCGCCATTTGTATTTTTCAAATATACAGATAAACACTGCATGTTTTCGAACCGATTAAACATTTTACACTAAATAAAAACACTAAAATCTTATCCAGTTGGGTAGAAAAGTAACTTATCTTGCCTTTGATAACATTTATTTGTTATATTTATTTTTCAACAACATTTTCATTTCTGTGTTTAGTAATACAAACCCATTTTATTTACTATAACATTTAGTCGGCTCGAAAAACAGTGTTTATCAGTGTATTTGAAAAATACAAAAGAAAAAAAAAAAAAAAAAGAAAACGTCTACCTTAAACCACTAACCTAGTTCTAAAACAGATCCTTTGTTCGATAAAATGCATGCCCATTGGCTGATAGGAAGGGGCACGGTGGATACTAGAAAGCTGATTGGCTAACTAAAAATCCTCAACATATATAAAAACAAGAAGCAACCACAGAATTTGCGCATAAGCCTGACGAATCCTATAGTGGATGAAACGCAGAATATTCAGTGTAGCTTAATCGCCATATATATTTTATAAATTACTAACTAGCTTTACCTACATATTGAGCACTTTTGAAGTAAATACTTAAAGTTTACGCATAAATCTATACTTTTGTATATTAAATTTATGTGAGTAAATGAAGTAGTTATATATATATATATATATATATACATATATATATATACACATATGTATATATATATATACATATATATACACATATGTATATATATATACATATATATATATATATATACACACATATATATATATATATATATATATATATATATATATATATAAATATACATTACAATAAGCTTTCCAAGGTAATCAAAATGGTAAACTTAAAATATATTATAAATATTAAAGAGTTAATATTTACAAGTAAAGTAATCTCAACCAGATGTAAAAGCTCAATAAAACCGAAAAGGAAATAGAGCTTATAATATGACCAAATGATTAATAAAACTTGTTAAAAAACATCTTGAAAAAGAGTTAAAAACATATTTAATTTTAAAAAGGAAGCACAAGATAAGTGGATAGTCCTTAATCCGCGGAGTTTCGAAGAAATACTCTCCTTCTCATCAGAGGGCAGGAATTAGCAAAATGCGGGATAGGATTTTGCACACTAAAAAGCAGATTGGCTAACTAAAACCCTCAACAGAAGAGGACCATATAAAAACAATAAACAACCACAGAATTTGCGCATAAGCCTGACGAATCCTAGAGTGGATGAAACGCCGAATATTCAGTGTAGCTTAATCGCCATATATATTTTATAAATTACGAGCTAACTCTACCGACGTATATAAATACAAATACACATACATACAAATGCACACACATACACATACATATACATTCTTCGGATATCGAGGGATAAAAGTCTATGATGTCAAAATGTATCAACGTACATTTATCTTTGTTTTCTATATTTTTAAACCAGGTGATTGCTTCGGTAGTATTTGCCCACAAAACACCAACAACTATAATAAAATTAAAAATAGAAGGAAAAGAACTATAATTTGGTATACGTCCCACAACAATCAAATGTTAAAAACAAAACTTGGCAAGAAATTTCTAGATCTTATTGAAAAACACTTTCCCGCAACCAACCCCTTACACAAAATCTTCAATAAAAATACCTTGAAGTTATCTTACAGTTGTTGCGAAAATTTAGAGATTATAATTAAAGCACATAATAACAAAATACTAAATGAAAACAATGTAAACAACAACAAAATAAACAATAAAAAAAGTAGACACCATGACAAAAATAAAACCAACACTAGCAGAAATAATAATAATAATAATAACAATAATAATAATGATAACAATAATAATAATAATAATAACAAACCAACTCCGGACAAGAACAACCATACCATAAATAAAAATACTAATAACGAACAAGATAAATGCAACTGTAGACACCGCACACTTTGCCCAGTCCAAAATAAATGTCTAACAAAAAGCGTAGTTTATCAAGCAACAATATTTGCGAAAGAAAACCCGAATAACAAGAAATATTACGTAGGCATGACTTCCTTAGATTTCAAAACCCGATACTATGACCACAAAAGTACATTCAAAAATAAAAAACACCGTATAAAAACAACACTAGCGAATAAATACTGGGAACTCAAAGAAAGCGGACATTCGCCGGTAGTCGAATGGAAAATAATAAGACAAGCTACCACGTGCAAACATTTAGACGACCCATGTAAATTATGCCTCCATGAAAAATTTGCTATCCTGTACTTTAAAGAACCCGAAAATCTATTAAACTGTAGACGAGAAATAGCAAACAACTGTGTTCACAAAATAAAACTTACTCTAGGATAGCGATACAAAATAGCTTTAAAACTAACAATAACAAGAGAATACAAACAAATAAATAAATTAAATAAACATGAATGTACATAAACGATCACACATATATGTATATATAAGTGCATGTATGTGTGTACACATAGGTATATTTATATATATATAAAAAAAAAAAGGAAAACGTCTACCTTAAACCACTAACCTAGCTCTAAAACAGATCCTTTGTTCGATAAAATGCATGCCCATTGGCTGATAGGAAGGGGCGCGGTGGATACTAGAAAGCTGATTGGCTAACTAAAAATCCTCAACATATATAAAAACAAGAAACAACCACAGAATTCGCGCATAAGCCTGACGAATCATATAGTGGATGAAACGCAGAATATTCAGTGTAGCTTAATCGGCATATATATTTTATAAATTACTAACTAGCTCTACCTACGTATTGAGCACTGTTGAAGTAAATACTTAAAGTTTATGCATAAATCTATACTTTCGTATATTAAATTTATGTGAGTAAATGAAGTAGTTCAGCCTGGCGTTGCCTGGGTGTTTGTATGTGTATGTTCAGCAAAAAAAAAAAAAAGTGGTAGTAGGAAGGCAGGCTCTAACCCGTACCGCAAAGGAGGAAAAGAATGGGGTAAAACCTAACGTTTATGCTGTTACGACCACCGCCAAACCTGCAGTGACATTTTTTAAGATTAAGGCTAGACAATCTAAATTAGAGGATAACTTTAAAAAATATCGGCGAAAAAAGTGACCCTCCCCCTGTAGAAAAGTGCCTAGTCGAAAGGGAAGATATTAATGTTTTTAGCCAATTTTTCGATATTTGTCGTATGAAAGGTCGAACTTTAAACCGATACTGATCTTGGTAAAATCCGTCGCCTCTATTGAAATTTTAAGGCAGACATGCAAACAGACATACATACATACATTTATATATTGGTAACTAAAAATTTTCAACCCAAACTGATGAAAAAGCTCTGAATACGCTTTATCTAAAATTTCAAATATTTAGACCAGAAATTGGAAGAGACCGCAGATGTCAATTTTTTAAAAACTTTAACCCCCATTATGACCCCTTAAAATGTATTGTTTTGGGCTCAAACCAAGTCCTTAAGTTAGAGCTATGTCCAAGGAACCTATATCTAAAATTTAAAATGCATCGACCAAAAATTGTCCGAGGAGTTTGGTAGAGTTCTCAAAGGTCAAATCGTTGAACTTTGACCCCTTGATCACCAACTTTCTGGCCAAAAACCGATCACATCGATTTTCCCAAATCTCAGTACCCTGTATATAAAAGATCGAGTCTGTAGACTAAAAATTGACAGAGTTATTGCGCAGAGAAATGTACACGGACACACACAGACACGTTCACTTTAATATATATATATATATATATATATATATATATATACAGGGTGGCCATAAAGTCACACACTAATGTTAATATTTATTCTTTGAATTTGAATAAATGTTACTTCTATAACTGTTTTAATTTTTTTTAACTCTTTTAATTAACATTGGTGCGTGACTTTGTAGCCACCCTGTATATATACACATGTTTTTATATATATATATATATATACACATATATATATATATACACATATATATATATATACATGTATATATATGTATGTATGTATATATATGTGTGTATATATATATATATACATGTATATATATGTATGTATGTATATATATATATATGTATACATACGTACATATATATATGTATGTATGTATATGTATGTATACATACGTACATATATATATACACACATATATATACACATATATACATACATATATATACACATATATACATATATATACATATATATATAAACATATATATACACATATATCTATATACATATATACATACACATATATCTATATACATATATATATTTTATATATATATATGTATATATACGTACACGTACATATACACATATGTATATATATATGTACACATACATATACACATATATATATATATGTATATACATATATATACATATACACACATATATACATATACACATATATACATATATACACATATACATATACATACCCTCTCAATAGTATATGAACATCAAGAGACAAGAGCCAGCAGAACAACATCAGTCACCCAGCTGGCCAAGCATTTTGGTAAGAATTGTCTCTCAGATGAGGACGAAACACCAAACAAGTGTGCCACAGAAATAGCAAGAAAGAGCCGGCAGAAATATACCGAGACCTTTCAACAGATGAACCTTAAAGAATGGGAACAACATCAGCGTGCAAAGTATTTTCTGGGGGAACTCTCTCAGGAATACATAGATAAAGAAGGTTCTTTGGACTGGCTCAAAAGAGGATCCCTCTACCACGATCAGGAAAGGGTCATAATGGCTGCCCAAGACCAGGGATTGATGACCAATGCATTCAAGAAGATGGCAGGGATCAGTAATGACAATAAATGCAGGTTCTGCCATACAGAATTGGAAAGTGTTGGTCATCTGATATCAAGTTGCAAAGTTCTTCTAGGGGACGGCTACTATATAGCGAGACATGATGGAGTATGCAAGTACCTCCACTGGATCATCTGTAAAAAATTAAACATCCAGTGTAGCAGCACTCCTGGGAACATCAACCTGAAAGAACAGTTGGAAATGACTTATATACCATACATTACGACCATGTAATCCCTACAGCCACCTACCTTGAAAATGCTGCTATGAAACCTGACATAGTTATATGGAATAAGTCAGAGAGAGTTGCAACCTTGATTGAAGTGAGTGTTCCTAATGATGGCGGTCTTAACAGAGCTGAAAGAGAGAAACAGACCAAATACCAAGGTCTCATGTATGATGTGAAAAGAAACTGGAACCTAAAGGGGATATCGATCATACCAGTTATCATAGGTGCCACAGGACTTATGAAGAAGAACCTGGTCCTACCTAACTAATATTCCTGGTAAACCAAGTGCAAAAGAGATTCAGACAATTGCACTTAAGGGAACAGCGAGGATAATAAAAAGAGCTCTCGGTTGGTTTCAATAAAAAGCGTGGCAATGTTGGCAGCTGGTTTGGCTGCCCCATACCCAGCATTACAATCTTCAAAGGAAGAAAAAAAAAAAATACATATACACATATACATATATATACATACATGATGATTGCAATGTCTTGTCAGACGAGTGCCACTCCTTCAGACATTTAAAATCCATGAGCCCAAATGCCTGAGGGAGTATCTATACAAAGATGATGTTACAGAGTCTTAGCTTTGTACGACAGCTAAGTCTCTCTCTCGGTTCAAAATGTTGAGATCCAGCAACAAGCAAGAGCAAGATAGCCAGCAACAAATTAAACTGCAGACCAGCTTAATGCGGGTACAGGTCTCCCGCTTTATGGTTTTTTAAATCAGAGATTTGCTTCTCTTAGAAAGGTTGCCTTCACCACGGCTTACGGGAGCCCTCTCCACCCCAATACACACACAAATATACACGGTGCTAGTTGGCCGTTGACCTAGAAAAAGAGTTCATTCGCCCTTTGGAAGGTCTTGTTTTTAATCCTCCAGGGAGACTAGCCGCCCTCCTCACCAAACAAGTCTGGTGGGGGAACCAGTTTAGTCGCCGGTGACCCGACCATGAGGCAGGTAGTACTGGGTTGCATGGTACCAGTAGCATATGACATGACCTGACACATATACATACATACATACATATATATATATATATACATATATACATACATATATATATACATATATACATACATATATATATACATATATACATACATATATATATACATATATACATTCATATATATATACATATATACATTCATATATACATATACATACATATATATACATATACATACATATATATACATACATATATATACATATACATACATACATATATACATGATGATTGCAACGTCTTGTCAGATGAGTGCCACTCCCTCAGTCACTGAAAGTCCATGAGCCCGAAAATAACTTTTTTTTTTAGTCCTGCTAACGAATTCACACACTCAAGCAGACATGACATTGAAGACGGTCCTTGGCATACATACATATATATACATACATACGCATACATACCCATAAACATACACACATGCACACATCCATACATACACAATACATATAACACATACATACACACATGCACACACACATACATATATATGCATACACATATATACTATCATATACAAATACATACACACATATACATACATATTCACATACATATATGTACACATGTATGCACATATACATACATACACACGCATAAAGTTACCTACATATACGTGCACATACATATATATGCACCTATACGCATCATCATCATCATCATCGGCGGTCACTCGTGTCCGAGTAAGACTGTCCTCCGTTGTGGCTTCTGTGGGTCCTCAGGTGAGCATAATGCCCAATCCTAGACCCAATTTGTCTTGTGCAATTTGGGCAGATAAAGGTAGTGGTGGTGGGGTGGGGTTGGGTGTGTCTGGTTAATAATCTGTCCTTTCTGTGCTTGCGTTTATCCTCAGCAGCTTGATTTAGGTCACTACTATAAAGCGCAGCACCTTTGTGGACAGCGCTCCTCCATGCCAACCTGTTCCCAGCCACGTCCTCCCATGTCTCAAGGTCCATGTGAAACCGCTTTAGATTTGCTTTGATGTTGTCCTTATACCTCATCTTTTGGCCACCCTGGGCACGCTTTCCCTCAACAAGCTGAGAGTAGAAAATCTGTTTTGGGAGGCGGAGATCCGGCATTCGGACAACATGACCAGTCCATCTGAGCTGGCGTTGAGCAACAGTAGCGGTGATAGTGGGAATGTCAGCCTCACTCAGGACGCTGGTGTTTGTGCGTCGGTCCTTCCAACTAATTCTGAGGATTTTTCGGAGGCATCTTTGGTGGTACGTCTCCAGGGTTTTTACGTGCCTCCTGTATGTGGTCCAGGTCTCCGATCCATAGAGAAGAGTGGGCAGCAAGACAGCTTTATATACCATGATTTTGGTCTTTGCCAGAAGGTCACGGTTCTCAAATACTCTCTTCCTTAGCCTTGAGAAAGACCCACTGGCACAGCTGAGACGGTGTTGTATTTCATCATCTATGTTGGCTTTTGATGATAGGTATGGGAAGTGGTCCACATTTTCCAGTCTAGCGTTGTCGATGGAGATGTTTGGGGGTGAGACTGGAGTACTGTTTGGTGGTGATTGATGGAGGATTTGGGTTTTTTTTATATTAATTGTTAGTCCTAGCTGTTTGTACGCCCTCGTGAAGGCAACCAGTGTACACTGTAGGTCCTCTTCTGAGAGGGCTACAAGGGCGTTATCGTCTGCATACTGTAGCTCTATAATGGATATGGTGTTCGTTCGACCTTTGGCCCTAAATCTGTTGATGTTAAAAAGTCGCCCGTCAGTTCTGTACATAATTCGAACTCCGTGGGGAAAATGTTTGTCCGTGAGATGGAGGATAGCAGTAATGAAGATGGAGAACAGGGTTGGGGCAATGACACATCCCTGTTTCACTCCCGTGTCAACCCTGAAGGGCTCTGTTTCATCTCCACTACTACTGAGGACTGTAGCTGACATATTGTCATGTAGCAGTCTCAGTACCCGAATGTACCTCTCTGGGCATCCAAACCTTGCAAGAACCAGCCAAAGGGCTTGACGGTTCACAGAGTCAAAGGCTTTAGTAAGGTCTATAAAAGCCATGTATAATGGTAAATTTTGCTCCCTGCACTTTTCTTGGAGTTGACGAGGAGTGAAGATCATGTCCATCGTGCCTCTATTTGGTCGAAAACCACTTTGGGACTCGGGAAGGATGGTTTCTGCAAGGGGTGTAAGCCTGTTGGCCAAAACCCGAGCTAGGGCTTTCCCTGTGGTAGAGAGGAGAGAAATGCCCCGGTAGTTCCCACAGTTTGCCTTGTCTCCCTTCTTAAAGATGGAGACAACTAGGGCATCTCTAAGTTGTGCAGGGATTTTCTCTTGTTCCCATATTTTGAGCAGCAGGGCATGGATGTGTCTGAGAAGATCAGGCCCGCCTTTCTTCAGGATTTCTGCTGGGATGCCATCAGAACCAGCCGCCTTATTGTTTTTCATCTTCCTAATTGCATCCCGCACCTCTTCCAGACTGGGTGGTTCTCCCATGCTCTCAATTATGGGCTGTTGGGGGAGTTTTTCAAGGGCCTCCATCTCTGGAGTGGTGTCCCTGTTCAGAAGATCCTCGTAATGCTCTTTCCATCTATTTGTTATTTCTCCCTTTCCTTTCAGCAGCGTGAGCCCATCCTTAGACCGAAGGGGGGTCAGAGAACGGTAGCTGGGGCCGTATACCACTTTTGTGGCTTCAAAGAATCTTCTGGTGTCCCAAGAGTCAGCAAACTGCTGGATCTCCTGAGCCTTCTCCATCCACCAGAGGTTCTTCAGCTTCCTGACTGTCGATTGGACAGCCGCTTTAGCCTTGGCATGGGCAGCTCTTTTAACCTTGCAATTGATGTTATTCTGCCAGGTGATAAAAGTTTGCCTCTTGGTGTCTATAAGCTGTTGGATTTCAGTATCGTTTTCATCGTACCAATCCTGATGTTTCCGCTTTTTCTGCCCTAGGATGCTTATACTGGAGTCCATGATGGCAGAAGACATCTTGTCCCAGTGCTCTTCAGTGTCATGCGGATACTGCTTGGGCAGGTCCGCGCTAAGAGCCGCCTGGAGGTGTTGTTGGTAGGTGATATCGCCCAGCTGCTCGATGTTGAGCTTTGGTCGGCTCTGTCTTTTTTGCATCCTTTGCTTCCGCATTAAATGGATAGACATGATGGAGCGAATAAGATGGTGGTCGATCCAACAATTGTCTGTACTGGTCATTGCCCTGGTGTTCAGCACATCACAGCGGTCTTTGGCACGGACAATGACATAGTCAATGAGGTGCCTGATTTTACTTCGAGGGTGCATCCATATACGCATACATCTATATATACATATACATATATACATGTATATATACATATACATATACACAAATATATATATGTATATACATACAAACACACATAAAGATGTATACACAATAAATAAATAAAAATATATACACACATACATATATACATACATATATAAATAGGTATACATACATATACATACACTAGTACTTGCATTAACTTACATACATACATACATACACACATATGAATATATAGAATGATGGCAGATCAATTATTACATGCTTCCAGCATTTCAGGGCTACACACATGACACTTTTTCCATCGCCACGGACAATTTTTATAGACAAATGCCTGAGGAAGTATCTATACAAAGATGATGTTACAGAGTTTTAGCTTTATATGACAGCTAAGTCTCTCTCTCGGTTCAAAATGTCGAGATCCAGCAACAAGCATGAGCTCGATAGCCAGCAACAAATCAAACTGCAGACCAGCTTGATGCGGGTACTGGTCTCCCGCTTTACGTATTTTTTTTTTAATTCAGAGATTTGCTTCACCCAGAGGGGTTGCCTTAACACGGGCTTTTGGGAGTCCTCTCCACCCCACACACATATCGAAATAAAGATATATACGTACACATATAAGCATGCATACAAACATACATACACAAGAATAAATATACATGACAACAATCATACATACACGCATGTACATACATATGCTTACACACGTACACATACACGTACATGTGGAATATATATGAAGGAGCATTTATCATGACGATGATGATGGTTGTTACGAATAGGTGAATTCAACATGAATAAAGAGTAAAACAATCCCAAATACACAGAAGATAGAATAGAGAGACGTTCGTTTCGCCGGTTGTACAGTTTATAAATAAAAACGCGTTCATAACGGCACAAATCCTCAACATTCATGACGACGACGATGATGGTTGTTACGAATAGGTGAATTCAACATGAATAAAAGAGTAAAACGATCCCACATACACAGAAGATAGAATAAAGAGACGTTCGCTTCGCCAGTTCTATAGTTTTTAAAATGAAAACGCGTTCATAACGGCACAAATACTCAACGTTCACGACGACGATGATGATGGTTGTTACAAATAGGTGAATTTAACATGAATAAAAGAGTAAAACAATTCCAAATACACAGAAGATAGAATAGAGAGACGTTCGCTTCGCCAGTTGTATAGTTTTTAAAATAAAAACGCGTTCATAACGGCACAAATACTCAACGTTCACGACGACGACAATGATGGCTGTTACGAATAGGTGAATTCAACATGAATAAAAGAGTAAAACAATCCCAAATACACAGATGATAGAATAGAGAGACGTTCACTTCACCAGTTGTACAGTTTTTAAAATGACAACGCGTTTATAACGGCACCAATCCTCAACGTTCATGACGACGACGATGATGGTTGTTACAAATGGGTGAATTCAACATGAATACAAGAGTAAAACAATCCAAAATACCAAGAAGATGGAATACATACATATATACATACATATTTATACATACATATATATATATACATATACA
>NC_136485.1:98997822-99000322 GCF_053919585.1 Euprymna scolopes
TCTGACTGAATTTTTACATGAGAACAACAGCTTCATTTGTCAGCTGAAAACAACAAAGGAGAGGATTGAAGAAGAACACTTGGTAGAACATAAAGTTGTCATAAGGGAAGACCGAAGGCCGCAAGAAGAGCATCCACGGCGATTCAATGCTCCAACAACAACGTATGAGATTGGAATATTAATGGAGAATGAACCAACAGCTAACCGGGATATTGTCTTGCGTTTTAGAAATGATACATTAAAACGGATCTCCGAACTACATCCCCTCTACGATACTTTAATGTACCCGTTAATGTACCCCTATGGTTCTCCATCTTACAACATCTACATGAAGGCATCCAATGGGCGAAAAGTTACCCAACAGCAATTTTATTCGTACCATTTAATGACTCGGCCTGGAAACTATTTTCTCTGGTACCGAAGGCTATTTCAACAATGGCTGGTGGATGTGTACTGCAAGATTGAAACAGAACGTTTACAGTTCCTGAGGTGTGAGCAACAGACCCTGAGAGCTGACAATTATAGCAACTTGAGAGATTCAATTCTTAGGGAGGATGGGAATCCAGAACAGTTTGGTCAACGAGTTGTACTTCCGGCAACTTATACAGGAGGCCCTCGATACATGTTTGAGCGTCAAAGTGATGCCATGGCATATGTTCGGCGAATGGGCCGAGCCAACCTCTTCATCACGTTCACAACAAATCCAAAGTGGACAGAAATTACAGAAAATTGTCTTCAAGGGCAAGACCCTCAGGATCGTCCAGATATTGTTGCCAGGGTTTTCAGGCAGAAGCTAAAAAAGTTACTTGAATTTATTAAAAAGGGAGGATTTGGCAGGTTGAGGGCTTTCCTGTACAGTATTGAATATCAAAAAAGAGGACTGCCGCATGCACACATCCTCACCTTGCAGGCCCCAGAGGACAAACTTCTACCAGAAAAAATGGATCTCTGCATATCTGCAGAGATCCCTGACAAAGAGGAAGATCCTGATCTTCATGCTAAAGTGATGGCACATATGGTGCATGGACCTTGTGGACCATTTAATCCAAATTGTCCATGTATGATTGACAACAAATGTTCCAAAAAATACCCAAAAGAATTTCTTCAGTGTACCGAGCAAGGCCAAGACTCTTACCCCAAGTACAGGCGAAGAAAACCAGAAGATGGAGGCCAGACTGGTACAATAAGGATGAAGAGAAATGGTCGGTATGTTAATCAAGAAATAACAAACCAGTGGATTGTTCCGTACAACAAGGTCCTCCTTCAGCAGTTCAACGCTCACATTAATGTAGAAATTTGCAGCTCGATCCAAAGCATCAAATATGTCCTCAAATACGTGAATAAAGGATGTGATCAAGCAGTGTTTGAACTACAAAGAACTGATGGAGCAGCTAACCAACAAGGCCAAGTACAAAGTCACATTGCGGATGAGATCCAGCAGTTCCAGAATGCAAGGTATGTCGGCAGTTCAGAGGCGGCCTGGAGGATATTGGAACATCCCATCCATGAACATTTCCCCCCAATTGTACAACTTTCTGTTCATTTTGAAAATGGGCAGCGTGTCATGTTCTCAGCTGATACTGCTCTGGAACGAGCCCAAGGTCCACCGCCTGCCACAACTTTGACAGCATTTTTTCAACTCTGCCATGAGGATGACTTTGCAAGGGGTCTCAAATACGTAGAAGTCCCTGAGTTTTACACTTGGAACAAATCGACAAAGAAATGGATGAGAAGAATGCGTGGGGTACAAGTTGAAGGTACTGAAAATGATGATGTATGGAAGGCACCATGCATTGGGAGAATCTACATGATTAGTCCAAAAGCAGGGGAGTGTTATTTCTTACGCCTGTTGCTCAATGAGGTTGCTGGTCCAACTTCATTTCAAGATTTGCGAGCATACAATGGTCAGGTGTTTGAAACATACAGAGCAGCGTGCCTTGCTCGAGGCCTTCTAGAAAATGACCATCACTTGCATCAAGCAGTAGGAGAGGCAAGTGCCACTCAATCACCTTCAAATTTGCGAAGCCTATTTGTGATAATTTTAACAGCCTGTGAGCCAAGAAATCCTCTTGAGATCTGGATGGCTTTTCGTGATGTAATATCTAAAGACATTCTTCACAGATACAGGCAAGAAGTTAACAATCCAGAAGCAGATTTTAATGAGGACATCTACAATAAAACTCTTTGTCTAATTGAAGAAAAAGTTCTCCTTATGTGCGGTCAACCATTGGCAAGCTATGGATTACCTGCACCAACGCAAGAGAGAGATGAAAGACTCGCGAGAGAGTATCAACGTGAAGTTACTTATAATCTTGAAGAACTTTCCCTACAAGCAGAAAATATGCAAGAAAAACTGACCGATTCTCAAAGAGAAGTTTACAATTCATTCATGGCAATGTTGGAAGCACAAGGTGAAATGAACAAAAACATGATGTTTCTTGATGCTCCAGGTGGTACGGGCAAGACTTTTGTAATCAATTTGATCCTTGCAAAGATTAGA
>NC_136485.1:99005322-99162822 GCF_053919585.1 Euprymna scolopes
CATTTAATTATATTAAATAAACTTCAAGTTTACTACAAATCAAATCGTGTTCCTTCACTTTTTTAAAATGTAATTTATAAGTAATTAAACAACGCATTCTAATCTTTAAAATCTATAATAAAACAAAATATTCAATTGCTTATAATACTTAAACAAACAACTTGTGTTTTTTTTATTATTAATATTAGATGAGTTTCAGTATAAATCATCGTGTTCTTTATTTCAATCCAATTTTGAAGTTTTGTAACGCTGTCTGTAAAAATTACTGTTGATTATTGACAGTCTAAGAGTTCCACATATCTTGCTTGTTGGGACTTCGGCGATGACGTCATTTTTTTCAGCTCGCCGGCCATCTTTATAACGAAGGCCACGCCACCATCCCCCCACCAAAAGGGGAAGCCTGGCATTTTCTCACCCAAAAGGGGGGAGCTTGGCAGTTTCTCCCCCCAAAGGAGGGAGCCGGTGTCCCCCCCAAGGGTGGGGGGGGGGGGCGAAGAGGCCAGGAGGAGGTGACTTTTTTCTTGGGGGGGGGGGAGAGAAGCCTCCAGGCACCCTCCTCCCTGAAGGTGGGGTTGGGGATTATCTCTCCCTGAAGGGGGGAGGCCGGCACCAAGCATGTAAATCCAGAGGGGTGACTTTTTTTGTTACCCCTCGGAGTGGGAAGGGGGCCGATCACCCAGGCAACACCGGGTAACCCCTGCTAGTATATATATATATACATACATATATATATATACCTACCTATATATATACATACATATATATATATATATATATATATATACCTATATATATACATATATATATATATATACCTACCTATATATATACATACATATATATATATATATATATACCTATATATATACATATATATATATATATATATATATACCTATATATATTCATATATATATACATACCTATATACATACATATATATATATATACATACATATATTTACATACATATATACATATATATACATATATATACATACATACATATATATATATATATATATATATATATATACATATATATATATTTTAAAGGAGATTAGAACAATAGTCTAAAGAGCAGAGTGTATTTTAATGTAATAGTAAAATTACTAATTTAATTAAAATACAGGGAAAGAAAAAGTGCTCGTTATAATTTAGATATATAATAAGCTCGATAGGTAAATATCCTAGAGCTAATGTAATATTTAAATTAAAAATCCGTTTCATTTAGTTCTAATAGTAAGAAAATTAATAAGCTACAAAATACAATTATACAAAATATAGCAGACTGTAACTGTAGAAGAAAAAATAAATGTCCCCTACAAGGCTCATGTAAAATTAAAAATGTAATCTATAGCTGCACAGTATCAAAAACCCCAAATCTACATGAATCTATTAACAGCCATAACTCAACCACCAGATTAAATAATGACACCAACTTTAACCAATCTACCGATCAATTACAAACCAACCCACCATATAATAATCCAGCACCAGACCTAACGGAAAATAATCACAATAAACAAGAGGCAATATATTTTGGTTCCACATCTGGCCTAATAAAACATAGAATTTCAACGCACAAATATTCTTTTAAAAATAACTCTCTGTCAAACCAAACTACTCTATCCAAGTATATTTGGCAACTCAAGAATAACAATATTTCTTTCAAGTTGAAATGGCAAGTAATTGAATCTTGCAAACCATATAAACCAGGAGATAAATTCTGTGCACTATGTACAAAAGAGACCCTAAAAATTTTGAAATATGAAGATATAAAAAATACAACCACCCTATTAAATTTAAGAGAGGAACTAATATTCACATGCAGTCATAAACGTTGGTTTAAATTTAATAAATATAAACCACCTTAAATCATTAAAAATTAGTTATTAGTAAAAATAGATTACAATATTTTTTTTTTATTCTGTAATAAATTAAGTTAGACTAATTATCTCCCTTACATTCTTTAATTAAAGAAATAGGACTAATTATCCCCCTTGCATTATTTAATTATACAAATAACATTATCCTCCAATTTCTTTCAAATTCTAAACCTTGGCGTCCTTTAATCAAAAGTATGCTAACGGAAATAAATTATTACACAAGCGTTCTTTTTGAAAATTTATCATTTCATAAGCTGAAAAGCTATAGCAAGCATCTATATGAGTACTTTAACCATAGTTTCTGATTTCAAAAGGCGAAAAATTAAAAGGTAAATATTTGTACGTATGTTTTTATGTATATATGTGTATATCTATGTATATGTATATATGTGTGTACTTTTTCATATATATGCATGTATGTATTTGTGTATATATGTATGTAGAATATTGTACTTAAACCAAATTTATATTTATAATTTTACTCTATTTTATTTCTATCTCTAACCCATATTAATTTTCTTATCAAGTTTAAATCCATACCTTTATATTAATTTTTTCCAGATACATCTGCCTTACTTTTAATGCTAGGTTTATTTATGGTGTCTTTTACATTTAATAAAAACCCTTCCCAATATTTGCTGATGAGGAAACCTTGTTTGTTAAAAAACTATATGTAATAATTATTGTCCGTAACTTGATGTCTACCACAATAAAAACACTGTTTTCCGAAACGATCGTACAAATAATTGATTTTGTTGTTGTTCCTTCTTATGAAACGGATTTTTAATTTAATTATAATTTGATTTTTAAATTATCAATCACATTACATATACATATATATACATACATATATATATATATACATATATATATCATATATATATATATACATATATATATCATATATATATATATACATATATATACATATATGTACATACATATATATATATATACATATACATATATGTACATACATATATATATATACATATATATATATATATATATACATACATATATATATATACATATATGTACATTTTTTTTTTTTACACAGTGATCACCACTTATCAAGGCCCGGAAGCCACTCAGGGATAAGGGTTATTGCAAGTAGATTACGTACATATATATATATATATATACATATATGTACATACATATATATATATACATATATATATACATATATATATACATACACATATATATATATATACATACACATATATATATATATACATATATATATATATACATATATGTACATACATATATATACATATATATACATATATACATATATGTACATACATATATACATATATATACATATATACATATATATACATATACATACAGATATAAAGAAAAAAATAAAAAACAAAGGAAAACATACAATAAACACAAAAATGAAAAGATAGACCACAATAAAACTGAAAGAGAAGTTAAAAAGAAAAATAGATGGAAGAGCCAGACGTGGTTTAATCTACCGTTCAGCCATCACATAAAAAAATAACATCCTGAAGGAATTTTACCAAATTATAGACAAAGATTTCCTACAAGATAGTAAACTAAGTAAGATAATTAATAAAAACACCGTTAAGCTATCCTTCTCAACATCTGCTAACTTAACAAATACCATAATTGGCTCAAATAACACAAAATTAAACAAACTTTTGAAAAACAGATATAGGACAGAAAATGAATCTAACAATGTAAAAGAATGTAACTGCCTGGACCCTACTGATGTCCAATGGGGGGAGCTGTTTTACTTCAAACATAGTATACAAATGTGAAGTTATAATAAATAATGAAAAAGAATCAGCACCAATAGCAATAACAAAAACAACCGGAAATAAACAAAGAAAAACTCAACAACTCTAGCAGTATGGATGCAGAAATAAGTACTTTTCGAGATATAAATAGTTGTTTTATGCATTGTATTCTTTGGCGGCCATCTTTGTTATGCACGTAGATTTGTTTATGACGCGCGCAAACATGTAAAAAAGATGGCTGCCAGAGATTACAATGCATTATACAAATTTTTAATATCTCGATAACTACTTATTTCAGCAAAATTTCAATGCGATTTCCGTATTCAGCATAGTCAAAAACCTAGAAAAGTCGTCATTTAAAAGAAAATTGTGGAGGTGGACCTAATCTAAAAATTTACCGTTTTTTTATTCAATTGTAAGGTTAAAGTACATAATAGGTACAAAACACCCTCTACTCCCCATGTTAAGAATGGCTTTTTAAATATTAACGCTATTATTTCAGCACGGATCAATACGTGTACGAGTACCCAATTTCTTTAAAAGCATTCATATTTTCTTATATAAAAACAACTTCTGTAAAAAAAAAGAAAAAACGTGTACTTTTAATTTTTGTTAAAATGGTTTTCTTAAAAAAAAAAACCCCAAAAATATGGTAAAAAAAGCAAAGAACAAAACGTTAATCGGTATTCATGCAGAGAGTGATCCGTGCTGAAATAATGTTATTATTTAAAAAGCCATTCTTAACATGGGGAGGGGAGGGGGTTTGTACCTAATCTGTACTTTAACCTTACAATTGAATAAAAAACATATCATAAAACTTTAATTAAACGTGGAAATACGATTTAAAAAATAGCGCGGATCACTCTCTCCATTAGCACCGAAAGTACAGAATAGTTAGAAAACATCCTCCCTCCCCATGTTAAGAATGGCTTTCTAAATAATGTGAATGATTCAGTACTGTTCCTTGTTTGCTTAAGTTTAACTTTTGTTTATTAAATTGTTAGGTGAAAGTCCAGATTAGTTACAAAACACACCTATTCCCATGTTAAGAATGGCTTTCTAAATAATGTCATTATTTCAACAGGATAGCTTCTCTGCATAAGTACCATGTTTTGTTTTTAAATTGTTAGGTGAAAGGACAGAATAGTTACAAAATACCATCCCCATGTTAAGAATGTCTTTCTAAATAACATTATTTCAGCACGGTATTTTCTATGCATATGGACTATCTATTTTTGTTTATTAAACTGTTAGGTGAAAGTATAGAATAGATGTAAAACTCCCTCCCCATGTTAAGAATAGCTTTATAAATAACGGTAGTACTATCTTTTGTTTATTAAATTGTTAGGTGAAACTATAAAATAATTACAGAACACCCTCCCTTTCCCATGTTAAGAATAGCTTTCTTAATAGCATTATTTCAGCACGGTACCTTCTCTGTATATAAGTACCATCTTTTGTTTATTAAATTGTTAGGTATAGAAGTTACAAAACGCTCTCCCCATGTTAAGAATGGCTTTCTAAATAGCGTTATTATTTTAGCACGGTACTTTCTCTGCATAAGTACCATGTTTTGTTTATTAAATTGTTAGGTGACAGTACGGTACTCATGCAGAGAGTGATCCGTGCTGAAATAATAATATTATTATTTAAAAAGCCATTCTTAACATGGGGAGGGGAGGATGTTTTGTACCTAATCTGTATTTTAACCTTACAATTGAATAAAAAAAAACATAATTAAACTTTAATTAAACCTGGAAATACGATTTAAAAAATAGCGCGGACCACTCTCTGCATTAGCACCAAATATTATTTAAGCAAGTTACCAATCCGTAAAATTTATTCGAAAAAAAACTGTACTTTTACCAAACATAATAATAAAAAAAGTTCATATTTTTTATATCGAAAAATAAGAAAAAACAAAAAAAAACATAAAAAAACGACTTCGACTCAAAAAGCAAGCGACAAACTTTTTTTTTTGCCTAATATAATAAAGAAAAAATGTTTAAATTAAAAAATTTGGAAGATAAACAAATGAATTATGTTTTTTTTGTTTTTTTTTACTTATCGAGTAAATGAAAATGAAATCTCGTTCGTTTCGTCAATTCGTGGATGTGAAAAGAATCGGACTGGAAGTTCAGTTCTATCAATAAAACAGGTTCGCAGTAACGGCTTATGAAAATATATTTATTTTATTTAATATTTTAATAATTGGCGATGTAAATTTATTTTAATAACATAAAAACATCCCTCGACTCTAAAGATGGGTTATCTGAAAATTTCAATTAAATTGGTAACGTAGAAATATGGTTTTATTCACTTATAACGAACCAAGAATTAGATTTTTATATAAATAGATATATAGTAATTTAGAAAATATATATGGCGATTAAGCTACACTGAATATTCAGCGTTTCATATATATATATGATTTGTTCCTTGCTAATGGAGACAGAGATGACTTCATCACTGGGTTCGAATCTTCTGACCGGTAGTAATTGTATTACCCTGCACTGATTATTCCTGAAAGGATGAAACATTAGTCTGTTGTTATGTAATAATTTTTATAGTAAATACACACACACACATATATATATAGGTACAATATCTGTAGATAACTTTTAATGACAAGTATTAAAATCTATTTTCCTGATTAATTCATGGTATAACGTGTTATGTATGTAGACATAAGGTGAAAGTGTCAGTTTAGAAAGAATTTGAATTTAAAAAAAAAATGCAAAGTATTTCGATCATGGTAAACAATAAATATGCAAACAAATGTTTAAATCATGGGGAACTTTGCTTTGTCTGGTTGTATATATTTTAATGAGATTCCAAACAAAAGCTACATGAAGAAGATTTTCATTCTGGAGAAAACATTTCTAAGTTGATTACTTCACTCATGTAAACTATTTTCATATAAATGTCTTAGCATAATTAACAAAATATATATATTTTTTATTGTTTACAAGTATTTTCGTGGTGGATCTCTGGCACTTATTAGTTGTACAAAGTATTGCAAAAAGAAAAACAAGATGTTATTTACCTGCTACATCAATCACCAAAATAGCATAATCAACAAGATCTCGACTGAAATGTGATGCTAGGCAATCTCCGGCCGATTCGAGAAGAATGATATCTGGATGAAATTCTTGTGTGAGGGATCTTATTTCATTTATATTGACTGTAATATCCTTTTGAAAATAAAATAAAATTGAAAATGTAAAGTTAAAGGATGTTTTTTTTTTTAAGTTAATACAACGTAATTTTTTTTTCTCCAACGCTTGTACGCTTTTACAAATATTTTAAAATTGATTAACTGAGTATGTGCATCTACATAGTTTCATGTTGTTGATGGGGTAATTTGGTAGAGTGCATGGGTCATTGTTAGTTATTTTTCGGTTTTAGACAATTGTCTCAGTGTCTTTATCTAAAACCGAGAAAACAACAAACAATGACCCATACAATTCACATACTCAGTTTGTAAATTACAATGTGTGATATGTAGCGAGTTCTACATTTGAAGCACAATTAAGCCACTTCATATACACATAAAAAAACATACCACAACAAAGGCATCATCATTCTATAAGCACATATCACAAAACCATAATTTTGCCAAAGACATAAGGATAAAAATATTAGTCACGGAAAGGGATCAGGGGAACTTAAGATCGAAAAAAGCAATATTAATTAAAAAATAATTAATTTAAAAAAAAAACCTCAAACCCAAAATAAATAATAAACAAAACTGAATTACAATCTCCGAATAAACAGTTATGAACTGAAAGTAAAAAGTAGATTAGATCCAAATAAAAATAATAACAAATATAATAATAACAAAATAAAACTTATAACACTGGTCAACAGCAAATTTGGTGTCTCAGTTTTGTAAGCTGATTTTGGGCAATTTTGATGTGCTGAATCCAAAAATAACACTCTTTTTGCTGGGTCAGGTCGACATTATAAGCTATCGTTAATTTTCTATTTTTTAACTTTTAAATACCCGAGAAAGGTACAACAGAATTATTAACCATTTACCGTTTAAAGTTCTATTACCTGAACAAATTAAAATTTTTTAGCACTAGCAATACAAAGAAGAAAGCATTTGAATAAACAATTTTTGATTAAATTTTAATTAGGGAGTCTAAGTTTTGCGATTATTATGCGATATTTAAAGATAAGATAAGACTTTATTTGGCCCATACGGGAATTCAATGGTAAAACTTGTTATTAAAACACACCAACATATGAAAGCAGACGAGAAGGTAAGTCTTATGTATTGGTTCTGTGTGTTTCAGAGTCAAATTATTTCATTACTGTGCGATTAAAACTGTTTGCAGGACATAGATATGATTGTGCCGAATTTTTTTGATACAGACTTTAAATTTCATGGAGACAACGTACACAAATTTAATTTTTAATTTTTTTCAGGTATACAATGGCGACTCGAAGAATGTGTGTAAATAAGCCAGATGTTTTTTGCTATGTTTGTGGTGAATACACACTTGCACCAAATCGCAATACTGTCACCACCTTTATCAAGCGCGTTTACTATGCATATTTTGGCATGAAGCTCGGCGATCAAGACAAAAGTTGGGCACCTCACATGGTTTGCAAAAGATGCACAGAGCATCTCCGTCAATGGAGCAAAGGCACGCAAAAGTCCATGAACTTTGGCATCCCCATGATTTGGCGAGAGCCTTCAAATCATGCAACCGATTGCTACTTTTGTGCTATCAATGTCATGGGGATTAACTGAAAAAATCGCACAACACTGGAGTATCCTAATCTGCTGTCAGCTATGCGCCCTACTCCTCATAGTGAAGAAATTCCCGTACCTGTATTTGAAGATACAAGTATTGAAGAAAGCAGCAGTAGCCAGGATGAAACTCAAAGCATTACCACTACCGATGATCATCATGATGCATCCTTTCCCGATGACAATGATGAGCAGCCAAAATTGTTTTCCCAAAACGAACTAAACGATCTTGTTCGCGATTTAAATTTGCCAAAAGACTCTGCCGAACTTCTTGCATTTCGTTTAAAGGACAAGAACATGCTAAATGGTAAAGTTAAGGTAAGTTTCTTCCGTACCAGGCACCAGGAATTTTTAAGATATTTTGCTCAAGAAAAAGAATTAGTCTATTGCAATGACATAGTAGAGCTACTGAACATCTCGACAAATCAGAGGACTGGCGACTTTTTATCGACAGCAGCAAAAGATCTTTGAAATGCGTGTTGTTACACAATGGAAATCAATTTGCATCTGTGCCATTGGCACATTCGACAACATTAAAAGAAGCAATTAAGTACGTCCTAGAAAAAATTTCTTATGACCAACATAAATGGCTGATTTGCGTTGACTTAAAAATGGTCAACTTCTTGCTTGGTCAACAGTCTGGATTTACCAAATACCCATGCTTTTTATGCCTCTGGGATAGTAGGGATTGTACTCAACATTAAGTGAAAAAAGAATGGCCAGTACGTGAAGAGCTTGCTTGTTAGGAAACAATTCTCCTTAAGACAATGCTTAAACAGCTTTGTAAGTATGGGAGCTGGTTCTGGATGAAGCTTTTTCAGCACTATAATTGAAATGCTGTCAAGACCAGTTGCTTTACTGGAATCACTTTCTCCTGTCAACTGACCTTGCTACTTTAACTGTTCTATGTTTACTAACCTAAGAACTTTCAGCTATTATTTTTAATGTGACCAAACAAAGTCCCTTGTTTTGCACTTGATTTTTGAAACAGATGCATGAGTCCAAATCTACTCCGTATACTGTTCAAATTTAATTCCCAATATCATCAGATCTAACCTGTCTTTAAGATCCACATTACATATTCATCACGTCAGTCTCAGTTCCATATTGTCAATCACATTTCATCATCACACTATGCAAACATGCCTAATAAATTATTTACTTGATTGACAAACATAATGCTTTGCTGCTTAGTAATGGCAGTTTCCTGGCCTTATTTCATCCTAACTCTTACAATCATAGCATCACCTCCTCTTTGTGTTCTAATCGTATGGCGAAGGTAACAAAACTTCATTACAATTTTAATAACCTCAATATCCAAATATACTTTCTCCACAATCTCTACTGTCTAATATTTCTTGCACACAAACTGCTTTTGTCAAACTATCAACTATTTCAGTACAACAAAAAATTGAGTTTTTCCCTAATTCCTTTCCACAAATTAAGTAGGATAACTTTTCTCTTTTTGGAGTCTTTCCAACACTACTGATCATCACTTGGTAACATTAACTTTTACTTTCCATAGGTTTCTTCCATGTTTGTAACTTAGTAAGTAGATGTTCTACTATTTCACAGGCAAGCATGAAATTAAGCATCTCTTATGGACAACTTATGTATGTATGACAGTTTTAAGACATAAATGAAAAGCATAAGCATTGTTTTCCTTAAAATGGACACTTTTTTATTATTATGAAATAATTATTAAAAGTGTGTATAAAAGTCCATTTTTTATACATAATATTTTTGGTCCAGTTCTCATTTCATTTAACACCATAATAATATTGAACAATTTTTAAGTTAATTTTTTTAAATGAAGACAGAAGTTAGAAATAAAATATTTTTGTTGCTTCAAAAATGAAGACAGAAGTTAGAAATAAAATATTTTATGCATGTGCTTCAAAAATGAAGACAGAAGTTAGAAATAAAATATTTTATGCATGTGCTTCAAAAATGAAGACAGAAGTTAGAAATAAAATATTTTATGCATGTGCTTCAAAAATGAAGACAGAAGTTAGAAATAAAATATTTTATGCATGTGCTTCAAAAATGAAGACAGAAGTTAGAAATAAAATATTTTATGCATGTGCTTCAAAAATGAAGACAGAAGTTAGAAATAAAATATTTTATGCATGTGCTTCAAAAATGAAGACAGAAGTTAGAAATAAAATATTTTATGCATGTGCTTCAAAAATGAAGACAGAAGTTAGAAATAAAATATTTTATGCATGTGCTATTATGAAGTTCTGAAAAAGTTATAAAAAAGAAAAATAAACATTTCAGGAAATAAGTGCTTTTCCAGAACTATTTATTTACTGTTATTTTGTCTTTTAGGTAATCTTTTTCTTAATATCTGTTTTTGATTGTTTTTTCCTTTAAAGGTTCAAAATGGGATTATTGATTCAAATAAATCAAATCAGAGATGCAAAGAGGCAAATGAATAAGTGTTGTTTTTTTTCTGCAAAAATTTTACTCAATTTTAACTGCAAACAAAATTTATTTAAAATTCTTATCTAATGCTGTTCATTTTCAAATTGTGATTTTTATCATACATTTAACCCCTTCTTGGTTTTCATCTGTTTATGCATCCGCCATTGCCCATCATTATCATTATTTCAATCAGTATTGTTGGGATAATTCTGAAGCTTCTAGAGAATCCTACAGAAGAGCTGGCAAGTTTCTGAAGCTAAATCCAGCTACTCTTAAAGGATCCATGACTATCTTATCTCAAAAGTTGGCTATAGTGGGTTTTGAAGAATCTATAATAGTGTCATTAATAGTAGCAAGTCTGCTATTTCTCCTCTTTTAAAGGGTATCAAAGTCATTTCACCTTCTAAGGATAAGGCTGATCTCTTTGCTGATAATTATTCTATTGATGATTCTGGTACTGTTCATCGATTTTCCTTTTAAAACTTTTAATTCTATAATTATCACCCCAAAAAATGGTTGCTAGAGTTTTTTCTGATTTTGACCAGTCTAAAGCTTCTGTTCCTGACTCAATTTCTGTTGGTGTTCTCAAACGTTGTGCACCTGAACTTTCTTCTGTCCTCTCAAAATTATTCAATCTGTTTATCAAAATCATGTTTCCCTTCTTGTTGAAAAGAGTCCTCTATTGTTGCCATCTTTAAAAATTCTGGTGATCGATCTGACTTAACTTAGTATTGTCCTGTTAGTCTCCTCTCTTATTAGCAAAGTTTTTGAAACATTAGTCAATCACAATTTTGTTGATTTTCTGGAAAATCTGGGTCTCTTTAATGATGTTCATTATGGTTTTCATGGTTATCATTCAACTGTTAATCTTTTAACTGAGCAGATCTGTCAGTTTATGGATAATTTAGAAGAGGGTAAGGCCATTGCACTTGACATTTTTAAGGTGTTCGACATAATGTGGTATTCTGGTTTCCTACATAAACTTTAAGGTTATGATGCTAGTGGTGAGGTTCTTGACATTATTAGGTATTTACTTTTCGATTGAAGATTACAAGTAACTCTGGATGGTGTCTCTTCATTCTTTTTTCCTATCAATACTAGTATTTCTCAGGGCTCTATTTAAGACCTAACTCTGTTTCTTCTCTATGTCAATGATGTTTCAGAGAATATTGCTAAGAAAATTAACATCTTCTATGCTAATGATACCATTTATTCTGGTGTTGCTTTTCGTCCATCTTCATTGGATCAGTTGGAATATACAACCGATCTAGAAGTTCAGTCGGGTTCAGTCGTAGATTGGGGTATGAAATGGCTTTGTCTCGCTTAATCTTGTTATAACTCAGCTTGTGTCTTTTAATCAAAGACATGCCCCTTTTTTGAGATTCTCATCGATAGCTTTGCTCTTGAGGAAAAAAAAATCAACTCTGAAACTTCTGGATCTTTTTCTCATTAAATCATTCTTATATATTAGAATCATTGCATTTTTGAAATCGGTTCTCTATCTAAACACTTTCTCACACATGAAGCTATTCTCTGTCTACAATCCTACTATCAGACCATGTATGGAGTACTGCTGTCATATTTGGGTTGGTGAATTTCTGTCCCATTTGAGGGTTCTTGATAAGGTGTAGAAACGTATCTGCAATTTAACTGGCCCCACTATCTCATAGATGTGATGTTGCTAGTCTCAGTCTTTTCTACAAATACTATTATGGCATGTGTTCTTAAGAATTGTCTGCTTCTTTTGTTCCAGCTCGTTTGACTCATGAGTTTAGTAGTTGCCATCAATTTAACGTTTTTATACTCCACTGTAATACAGCTTCCTATCTTCGTAGCTTCTTTCCAAGAACTGCAGGCTTGTGGAACTCTCCTCCTACTAATTGTTTTCTCCTACTTTTAATGTTGGTCTTTTCAATCGATAATAATCTTTTGTTATCATTAGCTTTTTATATTAAATTGCTTCACACCATGCCTGGAGTGATTTCCATATAAAAAAACTATTATAAACAGATTATTTTTTTAAATAGAATATTTTGTGGCTAACTTGATAAAACCACTAGATAGTATTTTTCTGCAATAAGAAAATTCTATTATCTATGAATACATACATGCAAATTTACAAATTGAAATGAATTACCAGAGTAAATTTAAATGATAATTACTCTTGTAAACTTGCAGTAGATAGCATGTTTAGTTGATTGCATGCTTGCAATGCATGCAAATAACCTTTCATGGAAGAGATGTGGGAAGAGAAATCATACAAAAAATGGGAAATATGGCTGGTCTAGAGTTTAACACTCCAGAATATGCTTTGTCCACTTGAATAAGTGATGGTTCTACAGATATGAGGTTCCCTACTATGGTAACGACCCACTCAACATTTTCCAAAACTAATATCCATCTAGATACAGAACTCTCGAAGCAGTAGAATTATGGATTAGAAGTCCATAGATTAGCAACATGTTAGCCTTTTAAGGTGGGTAGTTGGGTGGTCTACTACAAAAGACCCAAATATATATATATATATATATATATATATATATATATATATATATATATATATATTCCATAAGATGGACACAGGAGTTTTTGGTTTTCTGAACATTTCATAGCTAGTTAGTTTTCAGTGGTTCCTAGGAAGAGACAGCCGGTTTATGTTCAGTTGGACTTGTAATTTGATTTTGTCAGACTGAATTCTCCTTTGCAAATCTGTTGTTCAGTAGAAGTAAAAGTACAAGTATCATTGTAATCTTTAAAAAATAAAACATTGTTGTTTTAAAGTGTAATTTTATGGAGGGAGAATTCTTCTGTTACAGCACTGACTGAGACAACACAGTTGATATTGCAATCATTGAAGGAATTGAACAACATCTTTAGGTCATCATAACGAGCGGAGAAACATGATCTGTGTGCAGTAAATGCACACAGATCATGTTCACATTCTTAAATTAAATTTTCAAAGTTCAACTTTTTTAATTTGAGAATAAAAAGATGCATAAATCAATTAAATAATATCATTTGCATAAAAGTACCTCAAACAAACAATATTAAAATTGTAATATGTATTTGTTATTAAAATAATGTTTTATAGAAAAATTCAATCCCAATCACCTTGCTCATTACCGTCATAGGACAGCTTTCAACTATGACTGAACGAACTTTTTCTTTTGGCAATACACCTTTTTCAACCAAAAAATCAGCATCAACTCTGAAATTAAAAAAAAATCATATTTTATATATATTATCAGAAATTAAGAAAATGAAATGAATATATAGTTTATGAGCCCTTAGCACAATGGATAACAACACTGAGTTCTAAGTAACTGTCTCTTGAGAGTTGAAAGTTGAATCCATACTTATAGGCAATGATAACTAGAATAAAAAAAAAATTACTTAACACTTCTACTTTATGATGACTGACAGAACAAGAAAAATCTACCCTCCTCCTCTCCTCAAGGATGAAGTAGTATTCAGTCTGAAATTGCATATATGTTCTCAAGTTTAAAAATATGCATCTGAAGATAGTCGGAAATTATATTGGCTGAAACATTGTGAAAAGAAAAAAAAAACGATTAGAATAGCAATTCAAATAATCCAGATTATTAATCTTAATCTAGAAAATTTCTGAACATATGTTATTATGGTCTTCTGAAGAGCATTTTAGAAGAAAGAAAAAGAAAACAGAATCAAATAAGTGTGAATTGACTATTATTTCAGCACAACCAATAAATCTAAATTCTAAAATCCAACAAAATAACTTTAACTACCAATGCAAATCTCTTCAGTAGTTGACACTGTTTTGTTTATATTGAGATTTTAGCTTGTGCCTGATGTCTAAACAAATTGCTGAAAGTATTTTGTTTATATTGAGAATTTGCTTATTATCTGTCAGCTAAACTGGTGAGTTTTGATCCCAGCTTGAAACACTTGCCTGTCTAGCTATGGTAAAGAAATGTGATACAGTGAAACTGTCTAAGTGTGGGTGCCTATAGATATATATCTATATAATAAAGTAAAGATGGTCTGTTTCTCAACTATTGACATCAATAAATACCATCTTACAAAATAAATATTTCATTCTAAATAGCAAATTCTTTTTGTGAATTGTGTCAAAATGTTATTCAGAACACTCAAATGTCATTCAATTTCATTCCTTTCAATAAAAATACTTTATATGACTAAGTATATTTTCAGCCAGAAGTCATTTTTGTTATCAGCTACAAATTTGCATAAATTTATGCCATCTTTGTTATCAGCAGCAAATTTACATTAAAATGGATGCCATCTTTGTTATCAGCAGCAAATTTACATTAAAATGGATGCCATCTTTGTTATCAGTAAATGCAATTACTTCCACTAATAATATATTCTTTAATTTATACAATACATAACAGTTAAATAATATTATATTTTCTTTCATATGAAAACGATACAAAACTTTGGAGTATTTGAAATTTTACTGCCACTTTGCATGGCATTAAATAGATGTGTTTGAAATTTTTTTACCTTTTTTTACCATTGCACAGTTCAAAATGGCCACCTACACACAGGTAACCAATATTATTTTTTAACCATATTCTATTAAAAACAATTAATGTAAGTTACTTCAGTTCAATGTTTTTCTTTTGATGCAATGTTATCCATAAAAACATAAATAATATTGCATAAGTGCTGATAGCTACACATCTTATGTGACACGCACACATAAAAATCTGAACAGATACAGATAAAATTTTATCCATGTGTCCCAAGGAGGCACACCAAGTTTTTCACAAAAATTTTAGAATGCACACAGTAAATCTGCCACAGATGTGAGTTCTGTTAATTGGCAAACATCTTTGTTTTTTTTGTTTTTTTTAAATAGGATAAGAATGTTTACCTCCATTTTTTCTCCCCCCCCCCCACATCATTTCAAGCTAATTGGTAAAGACTTGATTAACTGTTTTCTTGTAACAAACAATTTTGTACTAAGGATTAGTGAAATTCATTTCAATATTTTCTTTACACTGGAATGAGATACAAGATGGTAGTCCTGATAGTTTGAAGTTGTTTCATCAAAGACAGCTTTCTCATTCTTTTACTCAGTTCATCTGTAATCTATGAGGAGGGAATTCTTAAAATTATAAAATAAATGACAGTTCATTTTGAATCTTAATTGGGCTCCATAGAATTCCCCAAATACCCATTAAGATTAAATCTTATGAGTCTCAGGAATTGCCAAATTAAAAAGCTATCATCATCACTGATATTGTACTTTTTTCTCTCAACACATTGGAGTACCAGTTCCAAATTTAAAATCACAAAAGAACAGTTTTTATATATGACAAAATTTTAATTATTGATTTGTTTTCCAATCCACAGCAATTTGAAAAAGTGATAAAAAAATCAAATATACAAATAAATGTTACCATAGCCAATAAAAGTTACTTTGCAACTTATCCGTTTTAAATCGTTTTTATTTAATTTCTAACCAAGATGACCACTGTCTTGCCAATTTTCTTTTGGCGCCATTGGAGAGTTCCATCCGTGCAAAGAAAGTATCTTTTTAGAAGGGTGGGGGTTAATATTATTTATGGCAGCCACCTTATGCCCCCTCCCACCCACCAAAAAATTAAATCATAAATGAGAACAAAAATAAACCAAGATTTGAATCTTTATCACGAAACTACCCGAAGCAGTTTTGTGATAAAGGGATGTAACTCTTGTATCCACATTGCAATTTCAGAATGTATTTTGATTTGATTTTTAATATTAAAAAAAGTTATTTTTATTAATACTTAATATTTCGATACAAATTTTTACTGGACATAAGGAATACAATTTTTAAGGCCTTTTTAGGAAATTTTCAAGACATTTTCCATATTTTCAAGGCCTTTTTAAGCTAATTGTAAAAAAAAACCTGGGACTCGATTCTCAGCGACACTCTGCTCTAGCTACGTTCCATCCGGTTCTCGAGAACTCAATGGCTCGACTCTCCCAAAATCTTAACTCCCAGCCTTATATTATCTTATTTATGCCAATTAATGCACATTCGAACCTGCTGATTCATCGCCTTCTCGTCTCCCATCGCTCGGGTTTCGAGTTCGCACATGCAGCCCACCTCCGTGACTGCAGTCACACTCAAATTTCACTACATAATAGAAATAAGGCTTTTTTAAGGCAAAATTCAAGGACTTTTCAAGTCTGTACAAACACTGTTTAAATAAAACTTGATTTAGGTGTTAATTCGTTTTTTTGTTATTTTTGTTCCATTTCTTGCTTTTCATCTTTTCATTGCATTTTTAATTACCATAAGTGAGTGTAAAGCCCTTGTCCAAGTGTTTAGCGATGTAGTAAATGAAAGGATTGATAAAATGTGGTTGGTAATCATATTAAGAATATATTTGTTGTTTGCATTATTTGATATGGGAGTTAGGTTTAGAAAGAGAAACAAATTAGTCAGAGACTTTAGTTTACTTATTGACTGGATGTATCTTCCCAAGACGAAGACCAGAAGACACTGACAATTATAGTAATGACTCGATCCGTAAAAGGTGTTAAAAGCTGGATGCTACTAGAGCAATGATAGAAGATGAATGAGTTAAATATTGTCATGTGATATTCTATAGAATCATTCTGAATCGATGACACCACTGTCAAACATGCATAATGCCTACACTGTGAGCAAAGATGTTTTTGATTACTTAGCCAATCAAATCTAATTAAATAATCGTCATAGATAATGTGAGAGTCACAAAAATTTATAAAGGAAAGTGTTACTTTGTACACTTCAAGTTTTTTGGAGTGGACATTAGCTATGGTGGACACTCGGTTTCCCTGCACATGTGTGCCACGGTTGTAATAAATTAGGAACATTGTTGTTACATTTATATCATTTTACAGTTTGAGAAATTATAAAATGATGGAATATAGAAAAAGGTTTTTGAAGAGTTTCGTCAGGTGTGCAAACGGTATTTAAGATCTTGAGAAATTTTGAAATAGTAGAAGTATTGAAAAGATTTTTCAAGAATGTCCTTGCAAAGTGTGCAAACCATGGAGCATTTACAAATGTAGTTTAATTGATAGGAGTTGTGTTTTCATACCCAGAGGGTGTGCACAAATTGGGATTGTGAATTATCCTCCTTCTGTTCGTGTAAAAGATTGGGTGAAAAAAGAAAAGATATTGATAAATTGTATGAATGTGAAGCAAAATAAAAATTAGTTGAATAATTGTTAGTTTGTAAGCAAATAATAATAATAATAATTGGAGATACAAACAGATAAACTCATCCAAACAACAAGACCAGATTTTTATAATAATTAACAAGAAAGAAAGAAACTGCTAAATTGTAGATTGTGCCATCTGAGCAGACCACAGAAAAACAAAAGAGATATGCAGAACCTCCCAAAGAACTGAAAGGAATAGACTGAAGAAACAGCAAGGATGTGAGTTCCATATAGATACAATGATTTAATTTGAATAAAATAAAATACTATCAAGTGCGCTTACAAGCCAAATCACAACGTAATATTAGAAAAATAAACAAATATTTTACTTGTTTGAAATTTATAACATAAATATATTTCACAGCTAAACTCCATTCTCAGTATGTTGTTTTCTTTCTTTTTTTCTTTTCTTCTTTCTTGCAATGTTGTAAAGTTGGAGAAAGGAAAGTCTGTAAAATATTTGTTTATTTTTTATTATATATATATATATATATATAAAATATTTGTTTATTTTTTATTATATATATATATATATATATATAATAAAATATTTGTTTATTTTTTATTATATATATATATAATAAAATATTTGTTTATTTTTATTATATATATATAATAAAATATTTGTTTATTTTTTATTATATATATATATATTTGTTTATTTTTTTATTATATATATATATATATAAAATATTTGTTTATTTTTTTTTATTATATATAATAAAATATTTGTTTATTTTTATTATATATATATAATAAAATATTTGTTTATTTTTATTATATATATATATAATAAAATATTTGTTTATTTTTATTATATATATATAATAAAATATTTGTCTATTTTTTATTATATATATATATATTTGTTTATTTTTTTTATTATATATATATATATATAAAATATTTGTTTATTTTTTATTATTGTTTATTTTATATATAATAAAATATTTGTTTATTTTTTATTATATATATATATATATATATAAAATATTTATTTTTTATTATATATATATATATAATAAAATATTTGTTTATTTTTTATTATATATATATAAAATATTTGTTTATTTTTATTATATACATATATTATAAAATATTTGTTTATTTTTTATTATATATATATATTTGTTTATTTTTTTATTATATATATATAAAATATTTGTTTATTTTTTATTATATATATATATATAATATTTGTTTATTTTTTTATTATATATATAAAATATTTGTTTATTTTTTATTATATATATATATAAAAAATATTTGTTTATTTTTTATTATATATATATATAATACAATATTTGTTTATTTGTTATTATATATATATATATAATACAATATTTGTTTATTTTTTATTATATATATATAATACAATATTTGTTTATTTTTTTATTATATATATATATATAATAAAATATTTGTTTATTTTTTTTTATTATATATAATAAAATATTTGTTTATTTTTATTATATATATATATAATAAAATATTTGTTTATTTTTATTATATATATATATAATAAAATATTTGTTCATTTTTTATTATATATATATATAATAAAATGTTTGTTTATTTTTTATTATATATATATATAATAAAATGTTTGTTTACTTTTTATTATATATATATATAATAAAATGTTTATTTTTTATTATATAGATATATAATAAAATATTTGTTTATTTTTTATAATATTTGTTTATTTTTTATTATATATATATAATAAAATATTTGTTTATTTTTTATTATATATATAATAAAATATGTGTTTATTTTTTATTATATATATGTAATAAAATAATTGTTTATTTTTTATTATATATATATATATAATAAAATATTTGTTTATTTTTTTATTATGTATATATATAATAAAATATTTGTTTATTTTCCTAACATTACGGTGTGATTTGATGCATATTTTATTTTATTCAAATTAAAACAACGTTTCTATATGAACTCTCATTCTTGACGTTATTCTCGCGTTGCCTACACACAGTTCCAACATTTCAAAATAGAATCGCTAAGATACAATGCGTGGCTCTTTACAAACAGACATTTCTTTCTCCAACTTTACAACATGGCAAGAAAGAAGAAAAAGAAAGAAAGCAACATACCAAGGATGGAGTTTAGCTCTGAAATATATTTATGTTATAAATTTCAAACAAGTAAAATATTTGTTTATTTTCCTAATATTACTGTAAAATGTTTTTGACTCCTAATGGGGTTATGAGACGAATGGATTCGCCAATCATTTTTATAACCAACGGTTGTGCTAAAACAACCAATGAAAACGTTTAAAAATTATTATAAAAATTGTTGAATTTTGGATTCAATCAGTTCGCCCTTTACTACGTCATAGACCACATTTAATTCTTGGCCGCCATCTTGGTTACTGATCTGAACTACGCCGCCATCTTTGTTCAACACAATGTCTCAAAACTTAACAGGTTATGTGCAAAGCCACCGTCTTTTCTTTGACGGATCGGAATCTAAATTCGAATTGTGGCAGGTAAAATTTCTGGGATATCTAAGGATTCGAAAACCTCCAACAGAGAATTCAAACGACCCTGAATTTCTCAAAAAAAATGCGACTGTTTTTGCAGAACTGATTCAATGTTTAGACGATAGAAGTCTGTCTCTGATTATCTCGCATTGGATGATGGAAGGAAAGCATTGAACATATTAAGAGAACATTATTTATCAAAAGGGAAACCGAAAATAATATCCCTATATACAGAATTAATGTCTCTGAAATGTAACGAGGATGAAACGATTACCAACTACATTATAAGGGCAGAAACAACCGTCAATGCCTTAAAACTCTCAGGTGAAATAATAAGCGATAGCTTGTTGATATCAATGACCGTCAAGGGACTTCCAGCCGATTTTAAACCATTTACAACTGTTATAACTTAGAAAGACAAACCCATAAATTTCAGCGAATTTAAAGTGGCATTGCGCAGTTACGAAGAGACTAATCGTATGTTCATGGACAGTAATAACTCCAACAATATTATGAAGTTCAAAAATGCTTCTCGAAAGCAGACACCACCAAATTATGCAAATCACCGCAACGTATTCCCCAAAAGTAATTTTCCCAAGAAAAAGAATAAAATTATCTGCTATAATTGTGGACGACCCAACCACAAAAGTTTCCAATGTCGATATAAACACTCTAAAATGGACTCCGTAAAAAACGTTGAGAACTTTGAGGAAGAACATACATTTCTATTCACATGTAACTTTGACAATACCACAAACGGTAAAAACCTCCTTGCAGACTGTGGTGCTACAGCGCACGTTATCACCAAGGAATCTGATTTTATTAATTTTGATTCAAACTTTAATCCTCAAAGTCATTTTGTCGAACTTGCCGACGGTAGTCAAATAAATGATATAGTCTTGAAAAGAGGCAATGCTAAAATATACCTAAAAAATAATAAAGGCGAAATCTGTAACTGTATTAAAAAAGTATGCTCTGTTCATACCTACATTCAAGCAAGACATATTTTTTGTGCAGGCTGCAATTAAACAAAAGCGCGAATATACAATTTGGCCAAAATACATCAAAATTGATATACCCCAATGGAACTGTATTTGGCATTAAAGAAAATGGCCGACTATGTTATTTAAAAAGTATGGTTCCCTCAAAAACTGCCTGTCACAACTTGGAAACCTGGCATAAATTCTAGGACACTGCAATACAGCTGATATTAAAAAATTACCAAATGTAGTCGAAGGCATGAAAATAATACCTTCAGATGATCTCCGAAATTGTGATGTGTGTGCACAGGGGAAAATGACAAAAGATATAAGCAGAACGCCAGACAAAAAAGCTACGAAAATTCTCTCACTTATGCATTGTAATTAGCAGGTCCGATCAGCCCGATGGGGAGAAATAATCTAAGGTACGTTTTGAACTTTATTGATGATTTTTCCGGTTTAATTATGGTTTATTTTCTAAAAAACAAATCTGACACTATCCTCGCCACTAAGAAATATTTAGCTGATGTTGCCCCGTACGGTTCATAATTTCTTCACGCTGGGTTTTTCCAAAAAAAATCACAGCTTCTGGCAGTGAAACTTTTAAAGCAAGATTTGTGGCAAAAGGTTTCTCACAAATTTCTGGAGTGGAATATTTTGCAACATTTTCACCAACGACAAATTTAACGACAATTAGAATTTTATTACAAGTTGCCACTCAATACACTTTAAAAATACATCAAATGTATGTAAAAAATGCTTATTTAAATGTTCCGATTGACTGTGAAATCTACAGAGGGATTTAAAATGAAAAATAAAAATTGGGTGCGGAAATTAAATAAATCGTGCACACAATTGGAATTTAACACTCCATAATTATTTAATAGAACAGGAATTCAAACAATGTCCCGTAAATGCGTGCATACAAAAAATGTAGATAATAAATTGTTGATTTTGGTTTTTGGGGATTACTTGCCTTAAACTGTGACAACACTTTAAAAGATGTTAAAAATGAATTAAATAAAAATTTTAAATGGCCGATCTTGGACGACTGTCATGGTTCCTCGGTATAAAATTTACCTGTGAAAATGAAACTATACATTGAAAAAATTCTGCTCAAGTTCAGAATGCAAGATTGTAAGCCGCGTTCAACTCCCATCGAAATGGACATAAATAAAAATATAGGGACCGAAATAAAATTCATAGATAACCGAATATACAAGGAAATGGTAGGGAGCCTCATCTACTTGATGACCACAACAAGGCTTGACATATGTTACACTGTAACAAAGCTATCTCAAAACTTATCGAAAGCAACAATTAAAGACCTTAATTGTGCAAAACAAATCCTTCGTTACCTAAAAGGAACCAAGGAACAATCTTTAAGATTTAAAAAAATCTACATATCGTCTAAATTTAGAAGGCTTTTCGGATTCAGATTGGGCTAACTCTGAGGATAGAAAGAGTATAGTAGGGTATTGTTTTAGACTGTCAAAGACCGGACCTATGATCTCTTGGAAAACTAAAAAGCAACAAATTGTTGCCCTTTCTACTTGTGAAGCAAAATATGTGGCTCTTACTCATTCCGCGCAGGAGGCAATTTTTCTGAACACCCTTCTAAAATCTATTTTAAAACCAGATCTAAGTAAAAAACCTATAGTAATTCATTGTGATAATCAGAGCAGTATCTTATTAGCAAATAATTCTATGATTCATCAAAGGTCGAAGCATATTGATATCAGATATCATTTTATAAGGGATGAAATAAGGAAAAAATCTATTACTCTTACTTATGTGACGTCTGAGAATAATATAACCGACATTTTCACTAAACCTATAAAAAGAATAAAATTAAGACATTTTATAACCAAACTTTTTGGAATGTAAAAATTTTATAACCAAACTTTTTGGCATCTAAAAATTATGAATAACTCTCTTTTCAGAAACCCAAAAGAAGCATGAACAGTCAAAATCACAAAAAAAAAAAAAAAAAAATTTGTAAATTGTCGCGGGCACGACGTTAAACTGTGACGATTTCTACCTTACTAACCAAATTAACCAACTAATACCTAACAATGTTTCCAGTTTTTGTTACCAAAAAACAAAAAAAAGCCACTTTTGTAAACTTCCTATTTGTCAAATAGTTCTTTTTGTATCTCTTTTTTTTTTTTTGGCAAACATTTGTTAAAACAAAACAAAAAATGTATATTTGTGAATTTTTGTGCATATGTTTATATATATTTGAAAAGTGTTTATTTTTATATGTATAAAAAAAATGGCTTCTTTTTGCACACATTATACCAATATATTAATAATTCTTTTTGACCAATGAGAATAAAGACAAATTCCCTCAAAACCAGAAGAAAAAAAAAAAAAAAAAAAAAACAATTATTTTATTGGTTTATTTTTCTTTGTTCATTTATTTATTTTTTTTAAATTTATTTTTCTTTCCTTTTCTCAAGTGAAACCAAAATTGAATCCGAAAGGATTTTTCCATTATATCAAAAAAGGGGGTGTGTAAAATGTTTTTGACTCCTAATGGGGGTATGAGACGAATGGATTCGCCAATCATTTTTATAACCAACGGCTGTGCTAAAACAACCAATGAAAACGTTTAAAAATTATTATAAAAATTGTCGAATTTTGGATTCAATCAGTTCGCCCTTTACTACGTCACGGACCGCATTTAATTCTTGGCCGCCATCTTGGTTACTGATCTGAACTACGCCGCCATCTTTGTTCAATACAATGTGTCAAAACTTAACAATTACATTATGATTTTGGCTTTTAAGTGTACTCAAATTGATTCAAATATTAATAACTACATTTTATTTCAGTATTTAATATAAATTAAATACTATTTGTTTTATTAAATGCTAGCTTTTTTCTCATCCATAAATGTTTATTTATCTACCGAGTTGATCTTAAATATTGTATAGACTCAATCCATTATATTATCCTTTTCAGTCCCCACCCCTTAATTCCGGCTTCCATCTTATCTCGCAATTACTTATAACATCACCAACTAACTTTCGGAAGACCCCCCCCATCCGCTTTTCTTTTATATTGTAAGTTTCTTAAAACGTGACTAGCTAAAGTTCAGAATAAAATCACGCTTTTCTTTTAACGGTTAATTTAAAAAAAAAATCTTTTGAACGCTGTTAAAACTTATATTCTTCACTACAGTTTGCATTTTGGAGACGGAAGTGTTTTTGTTCAGATAAGTGTTTTCAATATTAATCGTACTTTTTATTTTTAGATTCAAATATTAATAACTACATTTTATTTCAGTATTTAATTTATGTATTTCTGTTTTATTAAATGCTAGCTTTTTTCTCGTCCATAAATGTTTATTTATCTACCGAGTTGATTGAAAAAATAGATTACGAAATTGTACTCATTTTTAGTTCGTGAGAGGGGAATCTATCACCATACTTTCCCTTAAACACGTCTGTTGGACTTTTATTAAGTAGAATACTTAATAATATTTTTTTTTTTTTTTTTTTTTTTAATGGAGAGTAGAAAACACATTGTGGATGCGTTATCGGCAGCTCCTGTTACTCTCGCTTCTTCTTATTTGTCCCTCAGTCCTCATTTTTTAATGAGTGATTTTTCTGACAAAGGGAGAAGAAATAGCTGTTTTCTAGGTTGGCAGTATTTTGCGCGAACAGTTGGTAGAAATTTTCTGTTTCTATGTCTATCCTTGTAGCCATGTCACTAGTAAGGGTGCTGGAGGTAAACGTTTTGTCTGGGCTGACGTTATCCGCCTGATAGTTAGGGACCTGAACCTTGGATTAACCACTAAGGAGGCTGTCCTATCAGCAGGTGCAAAGTACTGGGGCTGCTGTATTGCCATTTGGTGAATGGATTCTGGACCATGCAGTAGCTTCTGGTGGGGCCTCTCGATGCCATACTAGTGGGTAATTGTTATGGCTTTACCTTATTAGCTACAAATAAAAAAAAAAAATTCTTCGTTTCTTTTTCTCTCTTAATTTCCCCTCTCTGTCCTGCTCTAAGTAAATCTGACGACCTAGTCCACAAATTCCAAAATTTCATCATGACAAGTTTCAAGAAAAAATACACGATTAAACCCGGTTCTCCAACTTCCAACGTAGACCCCTTCTACCATGTCTCCTTCTCCAAAATCAGGGGTCTACGTTCTAACCTTCCAGAGGTTGAAACCCAATTACAGGAGACTAAACCAGACCTTTTATTTTTAAGTGAAACTGGCATTGGACAGGCTATTTCCCTAGAAGAGTTTGCAATTAAAGGATACTCTAACTTAACTTCTAAATCTGACCCTCAAGATCGCCATGGGCATAGAATATGTGCCTATATTAAAGATAGCTTTCCATGTGGTAGGGACATCTCCAGGGAAGATCCTAACATACCCTATATGTGCTTCCGGGTTGCTTTAGCTCACACTACTGCATTTATATTTACTCTCTATCGCCCCCACAACAGCGGAGTTACTATCTTTAAAAGCATATCTGAGAAAATTGACCAAGTCCTATCTGCTTATCCTTCAGCTAACTTCTTGGAGACTTCAATGTTCACAACGTCGAATGGTTGATCCACTCAAACAAGACCGATGATGAGGAGAGGTTCTGTCATTTCTCCATTGCCTATGACCTCAGTCAGATTGTTCAGGAACCAACCCGTGTGCCCGACAATGACGGCCAGTATGCGAGCCTACTAAACCTTTTTCTCACAACTTGCCCTGAACTATGTTCAGTTTCTGTTCTGTCGCGTCTTGGATCTTCCGACCACTCTGTTGTATCAATTAAGATAAAAATGAAATGTAATAAGTCCCCAGACGTACCTCTCCATCGTACAGAATATCGATACACTAAGGTTGACTGGGATAGCTTCTGTACATTTATATCTGATCTACCTCTGCATTCCATGTTTAAAAAGGATGTGTCCTCTATAGTATTAGACCTGACGGAATGGTTAATTGTAGGTATAGACCGTTTCATACCCTCGAAAAAGTTCCAGCAAAAACCTAACAGCCAGCCATGGTTCTCTCCAAAATGTGCTGCTGCCATTGCGCACAGATATCACTTTTTCCACTGCTTCCAACGTAATAGATGTATGGAAACTAAAGCCGCTTTCAGAACTGCCAGCATCCATTGTAAGAAAGTAATAAAGAACGCAAGAGAGTTGTATGCTCAATCCGTTAAGTCCAAAGTAGCTGAGCAGCGGCTTGGTTCCTACCAGTTTTGGCAAATAGCAAACAGAATCCTGAACAGAAGCGTGTGCTCCATCCCAACTATTATCAATGGACCTGATGTAATCTCGTCAGCATCAGACAAAGCCAAACTCTTTGTCAAGAACTTTGCAGCTAATTCTACCCTTTGCGACCAAGGCTGCCAACCCCCAATATTTCCTCCTGTATCAGAAAACACGCTATGTGATATACATATATCTGTACGTGATGTTGCCAAGCTAATCAAAAACCTTGATTCCAGTAAAGCAACTGGCCCTGACGGTATTCCAATTATAGTACTCAAAAAACTTCAACCTGAACTAGTAGTCCAGTCAATCTAGCTCATTTTTTGGCTCAACCTCAAACAAATTGCATTATGGGCAAGAATATCTCCTCTTTCAGATTAAAAAAAGTTTACCAAAATTGACCTCGCGGAAAGGGGTCAACGACCGCCATCTTTAAAGGGTCCCCCCGATTCTAGTTTCCCTCTCTCAACTCAATTATTGTAAGTATATCTTAAAAAATTACAAATTTATCAATGTGAAATTTTATAAATCAACAGTTTTCATGAAGTTGAATATAATTATAAACTCATTGGTTTGGTTTTATTTGATTTTGGTTTACGGCATATCAACCCTTTTAGATTATTTGATACTAGTCCAGTCAATCTAGCTGTTTTTTTTTTGTCTCAACTTCATATAAATTGCTAACAGAGGTTTTTAAATTGCATTGTGGGCAGGAATAACTCCTCTTTCAGATAAAAAAAAATTTATTAAAATTAACCTCGGAGAAAGGGGTCAACGACCGCCATCTTTAAAGGGTCCCTCCGATTCTAGTCTCAATTACTGTAAGTATTCTTTTTTTTATTAGCCGCACCTGCTTGCCGTCCCTGGCTGAAAACAAGCAATAAATTATTTTAATATTCTGGTGGTCATAAACCTGGCGCCTGTAGGCTGTGGTACTGGTCAAGTCTGAGCAAACTCTCTCTCCCATAAAAAAAAGTTTATTAAAATTAACCTTGGATAAAGGGGTCAATGGCCGCCATATTTAAAGGGTCTCTCCAATTCTAGTCTTCCTCTCTTAACTCAATTACTGTATAGTCCAGTCTTTGGTGTTGTGGTTGAGCCTCAAACAAATTGCTAACAAAGGTTTTTAACTTGCATTGTGGGCAGGAATATCTCCTCTTTCATATAAAAAAAGTTTACCAAAATTAGCCTTGGGGAAAGGGGTCAACGGCCGCCACTTTTAAATCATTTGGGCCCTGTCGTAAAATGCGATAACTAGCGAAAAGGATGATACGCAAAATTAACAATTACCATAATGTAAAAGGACAAAATATCGACTGTGTCATCTTTTTTGCTAAATCGCCAAGGTTTATTGGCCTGAGTCTAAAGAGTTAAAATTCAACTTAACAGTATTAAAATTTCGATGCATAAAATTCCTGACAAGTATGTCCATTAAAACAATTAATTACAAAAATAATCATTTTTGCTGACAAAAAACCTTCATTAAATTACACAGAACAAGTTTATGAACGGACCAAAGAACATTTCTTGTCAAGAATTAGTCAAAGGTCACTTCATCATCATCATCAAGATCTGGCTGTGATGAGTTGGTGCAATGGAGGCCTTTGCAATATCCACACAAGTTTGAACAGTGAATGCCATGTTTCCTGCAACTGCATCTTCCTGTAGTACACCCTGAAGTACAGTTACACCTAATTATAGCCAACAAATTTACAGGGCCAGGTGGTAAGTCAGTCTTAACTGGTTGTAATTTACCATCTAAAAGTGTCCATCCCCACTCGTCAGGTTTTAGCTGGTTTCTACCTTTCCATTCCTGAATTTGGAAGTAAACTCGAAGGCTGTGGAATTTCGTAGCTGCTCTTGTCGGTGGCAATGATTTGGCCTCAACATACTTTGAGCTATTTGCAACCTTTTCCTTAAAGCGCCTCAGTCGAAGATGATTGATGTTTTCCCCATCATTATCATTGTATAGGCACACTAAAGCCTTCTCCCCAGCTTCAATAACCTCTTCTGCACTGCTGTCTTTGCCAAACACTTTAGCCAGTTTGAGGAAGTTTCTATTGTTCATCACCTTTCGGAGGGATGCTGCCTTCCCAATTCCGTGAACACTGGATGTAGAATCACAACCCAGTAGTGCATGAATGAAAAGAATGTTGGAACAGACCACATCTCCCAATGATTTCCTCACCTCTTTGATGTTCCAGACTTTCACACTTTTTTCACTAGCTTTTGGTTGTGGCGTAAAGAAGATGTTGTAAATATCATCGCTATTGGTATGATAACATAGAAGGACCAATAGGTCAGTGTCATCTGCTATCAAAATGGTTTCTCCTGTCTGTGCCAGTTCTAGAGTAGTCTTCACAATCAATACGTCAGCGTCTCCAGATGCATGGATTACTTTACAACCTGCTTCCTTCAAACTCTTTCCCAGCAAGTTGATAAACAATTGTTTGTTTTGTCGATTAGCAAGGAAAACACCCTTTTTTAATTTGAACACTATGAAAGGAGTCAGTGACACATTAACTCCAACAAACCCCCCTGCTCGGCGTCGGTGAGTCGAGTCCTTAATGGATGGGCCACTTTCATATCCATCAAAGACAACACATGCTTTTCCATATCTATTTGTGACATATCTACAGTATTGGTCACAGATCTCATTAAATGTGCGACCTTTTTGCCAAGGGAGACGCTGAAGTAGTGCTCCACCATCTAAGAGATACTGTGGATCTGATGACTGTGGACCTGATTGTACATGAGAAGTCAGTTCCCATATAGCGTCTGCCAAAGCAGATTTTTTTGCCTGTTGCAGTAATCCAAAATAATCAAAAAGAGCAGGTGGGTAACCACACAGCTCATATTGAAAATGTTCTTGCTGCTCCTGGGTTGAGGGTTCATTATTAGATAGCACACACAGTCTCTGGAATAGGAGTTGTGGATCAGTCTCAACAGTTTCATCTTTGCTGAGTGAAACTTTTGATCCAAGTGTAATTGCTTGATCCTTTTTTTTAAAGTGTACTCTTGTACATTTTCTCCAGCCATTGAAGGTATGATTGCCTCTCCTATGGACTTTACTCTGTCCACATTCACCTTTTTGTCTCCAGTTACTCCACTTGAAATGCTGTGAATGGACGGATCTTCCGTGAAAGGGTCATATGTCTGGAGAAACGCAAGGACCTTCCATGTATCCCTCACATCACGCTCTTTTCTTGCTGAAGTAGCCTCCTGATGCTGGTCACTAGTGCCATAATGAATGCCTGCTAGTTCTTGCATTGTAAACTTGATTTCCGCGCATGCTGGCAGTGATAGCATCCAAACCAATCGTTGAATTTCATCCATTCCTCTGCCATGAGTTAGGCCTCCAGACGTCTTCAGGCTTCTCATTAGCACCTGTTCAATAACCAGATCCGTTGACAAGCCAGCCCAGTAGCGATCACTCCGTCTAATCACATGGAATCCTTCCGAAAATTTCTGGTATACTTCAGGGTGGGTTTTTGGCAGACCCTCCATTTGCTGCAAATACAGATATGCCGACTTTGCATATAGGATGTGTCCTGCTGCAGCGAATATTGGCAGCATTTTCCTAACAGCGTCAAGGTGCAGTTCCCAGTTCCCGGTGTGCTCTGCTTTGATAAACAGTTGCAGGCTCTTCACCATATCAGGGTATTGAATCCACAATTTTGCTGTTCGCTGCTCAACCATCGCATCCTTCACATGGTTGATTTTCTGGGTAATCCTGGTTACAGACTCTGAAGACAGAACATTATCCAATCTCTCAGTCCCACCAAGGAGACCTATCAATAGCCCCTGAGCTTCTTTAAGGTCTTCATTTTGATGAAATGACTCTTCTGCATCAGTGTTGGGTTGATCATGCTCAGTGACATGTGAAACTGGCAAATCATAGGCTTTTGCTAATAAAATAGCATTCAGAGCAGCAGCAACTAAAAAGTGAGCACGAATGGCTCTTGCAATTGCTTTGCCACTTAGCATGTGGTTGACTGTTTTCAGCATACACAAGTTCAAAAAGTTCTTGCAAACCAGAACCTTTCATCAAATGACCAATTGACCCCAGAAAGCTCATCTGTGTATGGAGCCCACCAAGTCGCAAGACAAATGATTTCAGGGGACTGGAACTAGGCTGTGACTCGACTATCATCATTGCTTTGTACCAAAGTGGCTGATCAAATGTTAGAATTGGTGTTACGTTGTTTTTTCTGGCTAAATCACTAATGTAACAAAGTTGAGTACACACAAGTTGGGTTACCAGGGTCCATGTCAATCATTGGCAAAAAAACTGTTGCTGATTTTCCAGGATATGTTCCTTTGTACACTGACTGCATAAGGCCTGACCATGCGGGTCTGGACGGATGTAAAATTAGTGAAACCTCCCAAACGATGTCAACATTGGCAGTGGAATCGACAACTTTCTTGGCCAGGAGCTTTTAAATGTAACTGGGGGTTTGTTGGTGTGCCGTGAATCTAGGAACTTTATTTTGATCCTTCCAACCTTTATTATCTCTTCTGAAAATACCTGAATCCTTGGAATTGGTTTTGCTTTAACTTTCCCGGGGGTAACAGATGCTATGATGCCCATACCATGGAATGCGTTGAATCCATCAATACTCCTTACATTATGGTCCACATTATCAGTTTCAACTGCACAAATTCAGTTTCAATGGGGAACAGAATTTCAGTCCCATGAACAAGAGCAGCATTTCTTTCGAATTTCTGGACTTCCGAGTAGGATGAAGAGAAACCATGCTTATTCAGAGTGTCAATCAGGAACCTCGATTCAAATTGGTTATGCATTTCTACAGCTAAACCAAACTGTAAAGGTGCAAGAACTCTAGGTCTAACAGCCTGCATTATCGCTTGACCTATCGATGCAAGTTTCAAATCATTGTCTTTGCCTGCAAACATATTCCTGAGAAAAATCAACAATGATTTAGGAACATATTCAAGAATCGCATCCTGTTCAAGATCATTCTTAGACGGGTAATATCCTGAACTTGTCTGGATACTTTTAATGTCATACTTGATAAGCTTGGCTTCCGTCTCTATGATTCTAATGGCCTCTGTTTCTGAATTGTCTCTTGAGCGGCTCTGTGCATGGAATTCATTGAGAATAGATTTTGCTGTACTTAAGAATGTAACAACATTAGGTTTCCCATTAATTTCAGTCAGAATGATTTTGTCTTTGAAATGTTATAGCAATCGAGATTTCATGTATGAGAGACTGTATGGTTCAAGGCCCGTGTCCTCAAGAATTTCTTCCATTTTTTTAACAAGATCGACAATGGTGAGTTGCTCCTCGTCATTTTGCTGTAAATAATTAGTAACTTTCAGAAATGCCTGCTTTCTTTTCGAATCCTCTGGTCTACCAAGATTTTGTTTCTTAGAAGAATCAACAGAAAAGAATGCCTTAGGAATGTTTTTATTAGAATCAAAATTCGCAAAACATGTTCTGTGATAACGAGCTTCTTGTGAAACAAGGTCAGCTACATAACATATCCTACCTTTAACAGTGGATGCCCAGTCATCATTTCTACGGACTTTCTCACCAACTTTTAACACCCTGTCCTTAAACTCAATAGTTTCTACATGGGAAACATCAACACTTTTGTTCTTACTATCAAATTTTGCAACAGAACCACAAAAAAAACAATGTTCCTTAAAGTTAAACCCACACAAAGAGCGGATTTCACGGGATGGCATTGCATCATGGGTGGACCTTTTTTTACGATCCATTTCTATATATTTGGGGTTGATCCAACGCTGTCTGCATTTCTTGTGAAGACGTTGACCAAGCTGAATGATAATATTCTCTTCACGTTTTACAGAAGCTCTGTTAATGGAATCAATTCCCTTCTGGGTGACGATGAATGTTTCTTCATTACTGGACAGTTTATTGTTGCAAATAGCACAATTGTCAGCATCCATAATTATCGGTACTTCACTTTGGCCTTCCTGAAATTAGAATACCACAGATTATTAAGCTCCTGCAGTAATATATAAAGAGACAAAAATAAGGCATAAGAAGCAGGAGAAGACTGATAGTATTACGGGTTCTCAGACCGAAAATGCAATGGCCCCCTTTCCCATTTTTTACAGTTAAATCATTATCTATGCATATTAGCTTAATAAGAAAAAAATCAGTTTAAGATTAAATTCCGATTTTTTTTTTTAAAGGAAATCCAGTTTTTTTATGCAATAGTTAATGTTAAATTAATCTTTTCTTTTCTTTTTCTTTGTTCTTTTCTTTTTTTAATATTTGATTTTTTTATTAATTACGTTCACACAAAGGTAATTTTTTGATTACACATTACATTTTTATTCATTAATGTTATTAACTAACAAAAGGATGACATTTTATCGCATTTGTTTTTTCAATTCAATTTACTTACTTTATTTTCACAAATCAATAAATAACAATTATCGGCTAAATTCGCAAGTCATGAATTTACTTTTTTGATTTATAATTTCGAGTACGTATTTACAAATCATATTTATATTTATTTATTTGGAAGTTTGTTTTCTATGAGTCAAGTTATACTTTTCACTTAAACTTTTTTTCTAAGGAGTTAAAAAACAGACTTCCAAAACACAGCAACTATACTTAAATATGTAAAATAATGTCTGGAGCGCAACAAACAGATAACAGACACGCCTGTAATTGCACAGTTACAGTTACAGTGAGTGCACATATCTTATCAACTGAAATTATATCAATAATTTAGAAGAATGTGGTAATATACGATCTATGGAACTCACTGGCATAAAATGAATGTTCGTAAATTTAAAAACAATATTTATTTAACAAAGATTAAAATGTTTGCTTGAATTCGCATTACCCCCCCTTATTAACATTTTAAAAACTTTGACTTAACAAAATAAATAATGTGAATGTAAATTTACTCAATATTTGTAACAAATTCGCATAATTACAGATGTAAACAAAATAATTAATTAATATTTTAACTTACTAAAATGCTTGGCAAGGGCAGCAGACAGTAATTTATAAAGCTTCCTTTCTTTGGAAATTCAAAATACTATATGAAAAGTGTCTTTAAAGATGGCGGTCGTTGACCCCTTTCCGCTAGGTCAATTTTGGTAAACTTTTTTTTATCTGAAAGAGGAGATATTCTCTCGCACAATGCAATTTAAAAACCTTTGTTAGCAATTTATTTGAGGTTGAGACAAAAAAAAAACAGCTAGATTGACTGGACTAGTATCAAATAATCTAAAAGGGTTGATATGCCGTAAACCAAAATCAAATAAAACCAAACCAATGAGGTTATAATTATATTCAACTTCATGAAAACTGTTGATTTATAAAATTTCACATTGATATATTTGTAATTTTTGAAGATATACTTACAATAATTGAGTTGAGAGAGGGAAACCAGAATCGGGGGGACCCTTTAAAGATGGCGGTCGTTGACCCCTTTCCGCAAGGTCAATTTTGGTAAACTTTTTTTTTATCTGAAAGAGGAGATATTCTTGCCCACAATGCAATTTAAAAACCTTCGTTAGCAATTTGTTTGAGGTTCAGCCACAATTTGCCCATACTTACAAAACTGTTTAAACGTTTTCTTAAGGAGAATAGTTTCCCATCTCCCTGGAAAATTTCATCAGTATGCCCTGTTTTTAAGAATTCAGGTGATCGCTCATCCCCCTCTTAGTACAGGCCAATAAGTCTCCTGTGCGTCATGAGTAAGTTGCTGGAATCTGTGTTAAATACAGAAGTAATCAACCATCTCAACAAAAATAACCTTCTTAGTGACACTCAATATGGTTTCCGTTCTGCTAGATCTACAGCAGATGTGCTTACAGTTATATCTCATAGGATTAGCAAATCTCTCGACGGAGGCAACCTTTCTAGGGCAATTGCTCTTGACATATCTAAGGCCTTTGATAGGGTATGGCATAAAGGTTTACTTCATAAGATCTGTAGCTATGGTATAGCTGGAAATGTCTTCTCAATTATTAAATCATTTCTTTCTGATAGGTTCATAAGAGTAGTAGTCGAGGGGCAAAAATCAGAAGCTCACAGTATCAATGCCGGTGTCCCTCAGGGGTCCATGCTGGGGCCAATTCTTTTCCTGATCTACATTAATGATCTTCCAAATCACATCCTTACATCATTTGTAGACATTTATGCTAACGACACTACCATTTATGGTAGCACATCTAAGACAGTAAATGACCAAGTTCTCTCCAATTCTCACTCCTCTGATCTTGAGCACGTAGTACAATGGGGAAAAGAGTGGCTGGTTACTTTTAATGCATCTAAAACCAAGCTTCTCTCTTTACATCAACATTCTGATCCACATCTGGCATCAATTGAAATGAATGGCTCTCGTCTTGGGGAGGCCTCAAGTTTTGACAAGCTTCTGGGTTTGACCATTACTCCTGATCTTAAATGGAACACGTACATCAAATCTGTTGCCAAGGCCGCTGGAAAAATGGTGGGATCTTTCTATCGATCCTGTAAATATCTCACTGCTGATGCTATTCTCTATCTATATAAGAGCCAGGTACGTTCAAGGATGGAATACTGTTGCCACATCTGGGCAGGAGCTGCTAGAAAGGACTTGTCCTGCCTTGATAGAGTTCAAAATAGACTTCGTAGCCTCGTAGGAGATGTCCTTTTCTCTTCCTTGCAACCTCTATCTCACAGAAGAGATGTTGCGAGTTTGTCTCTGATGTATCGTTATTTTCATGGAAAGTGTTCGACTGAACTTCAATCTATGGTCCCCCCTCGCCAAACTTTCACAAGAAACACTCGTCTAGCTGTAAACACTATCAATAATTCCCGCCACTCTTTATCTGTGCCTAAACCTAAACGTAGATTCCATGAACAAAGCTTCTTTCTTAGAACTGCACGCCTGTGGAATTGTCTTCCATTTTCCTGCTTTCCGGCTGACTACAATATGGTTGTGTTCAAGTCTAACGTAAATAAGTTCTTGATAAGTTATCAAATTTACCAAATTTTCATTACTAATGATTACTATGTTGTCCAATGTCTACTGTATACTCTTTAACCCTTATCCTTGAGTGGCCTCTTGGGCTTGATAAGTGGTGATGCCTATGTAAAAAAAAAAAAAAGTTCTTGATGAACTGTTCCATATAAGTTATCAAATTTACCAAATTTTCATTACTAATGATTACTATATTGTCCAATTTCTACTGTACACTCTTTAACCCTTATCCTTGAGTGGCCTCTTGGCCTTGATAATGTGGTGATACCTATGTAAAAAAAAAAAAAAAATTTTATTATTAGACTGAAAAAAATCGATATAATACCAATAATTGTAAGAACACTAGGAACAATCCCAAATAACTTGAAAAGACGACAAAGAGAAATCAAAATGAACATGAAGACTGAGAATATGCAATGGACGGTAATGCTGGAAATGGCTGAAGTCTTAAGGAAATACACTTCAGCAAAAAACGATACCTGGACATTTAGTAACTACAACAGAAGTGAAACAAAAAGACGCAATCAAGAGAACTGAAATTGCAAAATTGTAAATTGTCTATCCTCCTGCCCCCCCCCAAAAAAAACAAAAAACTGTAGAGTCAGCATGACTGGCATCACACCAAAAAATAGCCAAGGAGGGTCAAGGAGGATGGAAAGACTGAGAAGCACTAACCAAACCTCTACTGGATGAGTGCAAAGAGAATTGAAACCTTGAGGAGGCTTATTACCATCCAAATTCCAGTGAAACCCAATGGCCGTTTCGAATGAGAAATCAATGGTAAATGACTGTTATGATAATGCAAATTCATTTTCAAAAGTTATCAAAAGAGGTAGAAAGTACTGGAAATCAGGGTAGATTGTCACTCAGACTCCAAGGAACACCAAAGAGAAATCTGTGATGATGGCTTGTGTGAAAGCCTCTCAATGTTTGAGAAAGCATATTCGATAGCAAACAGAAAGTATATTCAGAATTAAATTGAGCCACCTAGTGATGCATAATGTCAGGAGATTGGAGAACAGTATGACTTTTTTTTACATTGAAGTCATCACTTATCAAGGCCCAGAGGCCACTCAAGGATAAGGATTAATGTGTGTACAGTAGTCAATGGGATAATATTGTAGTAATTGTTAGTAGTGGAAATTTGGTAAACTGGATTACTTAAGGGGATGCTTCATCAAGAATTTGTTTACATTAGACTTGAAATCAACCAAATTGTAGTGAGGATGAAAGCAGGCAAATGGAAGAGAGTTCCATAGTGCAGTTCTAAGAAAGAAGCTTTGTTCAAGAAATCTACAATTAGGTTTAGGTACAGATGAAGAGTGGAGGAAATTATTGCTAGTGGTTTCAGCTAGACATGTGTTTTTCATGAAAGTTTGGTGAGGGGGGACCTAGATTAGAGCTCAGATGAGTACTTGCTATGAAAATAATGATAAAGCACAGACAGGTTCGCAATGTCTCTTTAGTGAAAACCTGGTTGCAGGGAAGAGGAAAGAGCATCCCCCACTAGGCTACAAAGTCTATTTTGAACTGTCAAGGCAGGATAAGTCTTTCTAGCAGCTCCTGCCAGATATGTATTCCATCATTGGAGCGATAGAAGGATCCCACCATTTTTTCAGCTATGTTGGCAACAGATTTGATGTAAGTGTTCCATTTCAGATCAGGAGTAAAGGTCAAGCCCAGAAGCTTGTCAAAACATGGACCTTCGCCATGATGAGAGCCATTCATTTCAATTGATGCCAGATGGAAATCAGAGCGTTGATGATGTAAGGACAGAAGCTGGGTTTTAGATGCATTAAAAGTAACAAGCCACCTCTTTATCCATTGTACCACGCGCTAAAGATCAGAGGAGAGAGAATCAGAGAGAACTTGGTCATTTACCTCTTTTGATGTTTTGCTATAGATGATAGTGTTGTCAGCTATACCATAGCTGGAAATCTTGCGAAGTAGATTTTTATGCCATACCCTACCAAAAGCCTTCGATATGTCAAGAGCAATTGCAGGTCGATTTGCAACTTTTTTCAGAAAATCAACATGACACTGGTGATGATAGTTGGGATTTGATATGATAAGAACATATACCAAAAATTAGATTCCTATTTTGAACAGAAAATTGAGCATTTAATTTTAAAAATCGTGTAGAAAAATGCTGAAAAATCCTTCATTTTCATCACATTTTTCACAACACTGACTTTGAAATTTCACTATTTTTTATAAAATATTCAATTAAAATTGATATATTTATATGAAATACATAGAAAGAAAAATAAATACATGAATTATGATTTTAATTATGAATCACAACTAGCAAAATATCTCAACTTTTACTGCATTGATTAAACAAAAATTGTAAAAAAAGCTAATTAGCAACTAAGTCTTAAATTTCACATTTCAAAAAGATATGTGGAGATGTATTACACAATATAACAAATTTATGCAAGCTACAGAACCATGCATTTTAATTTTTTATTAGAGGCAATAATATAAACTTATAAATTGTTCTTTATAATTTCCTTTTGAGGAAAATGAAGGTCTAATTTGCTGGCATGATGACTTTGTAATAATATGTCTGTCTTGCTTCCTGCCCATATACAACTTTTGGAGAAAAATCAATCAAATTTGACCAGTGTGTGGCTGCAACATTGATAGCAGTAATTTTTTCATTTTTTTTTTTTTTTTTGAGTTGTTCAATATTTTTGGAAAAAACAACACACAAAAAAAAAAAAAAATTATTTGAAAACACTTATTTTTTTATATTTTTGCGATGTAATATGAATAAAACTAACTATTGTTTGGGTAAATTAAGAAAACTAATAAAATTTAATGGATAAATATTTATTTTTTTATTTTATATTTACCTAATGCTCTCTTCTCTCACATCCAATTCATCTGAGTTTATCATTGATATTATATTTTCCAGAAGTAGTGCAAAAGCACTATATCTTGAACTGTTTAAAACAGTAATTTGGATTTCAGTTAACTGTTTTGTTCTCTGAATCATATTAAAATGTACTGTTGTTGGTTAAAAAAAATATTGTCGGTTTTGATCTCAAACCAACTAACTGCATACAGTTGGATGATAAATTTGACCAAAATGTTTAATTTATCATAGTGTTTGAGAACTCTAGTCCATAAAGACATTAATCTTGTGGCTTATGTTAGCCATCTTCCTTGATTCAAGGGCCCAATTTTCTAAGTTAACTTCTCCACAAGAAATGCCAACAGCATACTCAAAAAGTAGTCTCTGGTCTTCACACTTAAATTATTTGTTTCTTCTGCTGTCAGATAATGATGATCGGGAGGGACACTAATTTTTTAGAATTCTACTTGAGGCAAATCTTGATAATTATTGATACAAAGTTTCCCCAATGAACCAGTAAATGTTGTTAGGCTTTTTGTTGTTCTATCAATTAATTTAAAAATTGCTGTAAATGGCAGTTCTTCTAGTGGGACCTGAAAATTGGAAAATTTGCATGTTTAATAATAGAGCAAGATTACATAATAAATACCAATATATTATTTTATTTTCCACAAAAAAGGAACATAATTGCAGGTGAATCTATAGAATTAATTTTGGGTCCTTTTTAGGAGGTCAAGTGCAGATTATGTGCCTTGTTTGACAATTTTCTGTCTTGCACTTTACTGCAAAGTCATCACATCTCAAGACAGTTTACAGCTACAAGGAGATATATCAAACAGTCTGTCTAGCTGTTCCTTCATTCTTTTCACTTTGATTGCTGCAAGAGATTTCCTGTTAATCTGTTTGGCCCTCTCATAGCAAAATATATTGACCTTCTGTCCTAATGTTACCTTAACAAGGGCAATTGTGGATTGACTGGTTGCCGAATACTAATTATTTCCTTGGCAATTAACTTAGAAATCTCACTATTTTTTAAGTGGGGATAACTGTTTTCGAGGAAATAACTAAACTGGATGACTTGTCATGAAGTTGGGGGTGCTGTTTCATCCAAATGACAAGGTGGACCAGCAAATTTTGTGAACCACGGGTTAAAGCTGAACACCGTGCTTTTACTGACATTCTAATCTGAAAAGTAAAATAAATAAATGGATTATAACTGAAGGAAACTGTATGAGGCTATCTTCCAGTTTCATACGTAAAAAAATAAGTGCTAGTTATAAGAAATAATGAAATCTTTGTAGAGTTGAATTAGATGTATTGAAGAGAGAGGATCAAACCAAATCAGAGGCATAATAGTGTTTAGTTTAGACATTTTTAGCAGATTTTAGCTCCTCCTTCGATAACATGAATTTATCCATAAAGAGATTCATTCTTGCTGTAGCTGTGCCAGTGTTTAGAGTTTGAAAACCAGTGCTTGTGCATCTATGTTACTATGCTATTTTTAATAGTATTTTCAAGTTAAATTTGATTTTTATGAAATTTTTGTTTATTAAATTGTTAGGTGAAAGTACAGAATAGTTACAATACAACCTCCTTCCCATATTAAGAATGGCTTTCTAAATAACAAAGTTATTTTAGCACAATATCATAGATGCACACATAACGAAAAACCTTTAAAGGAGTTTCCTTATTTACTTGTATTAATCTTTGTGGGTTATCTGATTTTAAAACTATAATTTTAGAAGAAAAACACTGCTTAAAAACAATTACTCCCTAAAAATAAAAGAAATTAAAATTTGACACTAATTTTCTGCAAAGTATTTTTTATTAAGTAGAAAAACTTGAAAATTTACGTGGTTATGTTTCGTAAAGAATGTGTAGAATAAAATTGTATGGACTATTTTTTTTTTTTTTTAATATAAAACTGGAGTATTACCATATTTTAATTAAAAATTTCAAATAGAATTTGATGTGAAATATTAGGTTGGTGCAAAAATAATGTTTTTGACATTCATTTGAACGTCAAAAAATGACAGTGTTTTTGTGTCAACCTAATAGAAAAAAAAATTAAAAAAGATAAAACAAATATGTTTAAATTCACTGCAGATACGTGAAATATAATAATATATATTTTAAACAAGTCTTTTTCATTTTTCCTTTCGAAATAATTAAGCCTAAATCGTAATGTTTTCAAATTAAATAATAAACAAACGTTAATTTTCAATATCAATAACGTGCGTGTTTTGCGACGGTGAAATCTAAAATGTTTCCACTCCAAAAATGTTCCTGAAATGAAAAAGGGAACTTTGGTTATTATTATTTAAAAAACATAATTTTGCCTTACAGTTAATATTTATTTTATTAATGCATTGTCCTCATTTAAAAACATAGTTTAAAAATTATTCTAAATAATGATTCTATTTTCTTAACAGTACGAATTGTTTTGATGATGGGACGTTCTTGACAATTCACCAAAAAACTTTTAATCACTTCAATTTTTCAACTTTTAAAGTTAAGCAAAGATAACGATTTTGAGAAAAATATTTTGTGTAGGTCTTTTCTATGTCAACCCCCAACTATCATCACCACTGCCTCACCGGGGTTCCAAAATCGACCTACCCTATTACTCTAGAAAGGAAGCCTTTGTCAAGAGATTCTGCTGTAGATCTAGAAGAACCGGAAACCATATTGTATGTCACTAAGAAGGTTATTTTTGCTGAGGTTGTTGACTACTTCTCTATTTAACACAGACTCCAGCAACATACTCATGATGCACAAGAGACTTATTGGTCTATACTGAGAGAAAGATGATCGATCACCTGAATTTTTAAATACAGGGCCTACTGATGAGGTTTTCCAGAGTGTTGGGAAGCAATTCTCCTTAAGACAATGATTAAACAGCTTTGTAAGTATGAGAGCTAGTTCTGGTTTAAGCTTTTTCAGCACTATAATTGGAATACAGTCAGAGCCAGTTGTTTTACTGGAATGAAGGTTTTTGATTTTGGCAATATCATGCACAGATATTTGTACACTCATGAACAAAAAAAATGGGCCAGGAAAGAAATTTACAATTTATTGCACAAAAAGCTGCATTACACAAAATGCAATTAAATAATAAATGAAAATGAGTAAAAAATATAAAGAGCAAGATATTTACTTTAATAAAAACTTAGTATGGAATGGAATTGCCCTTAGATCTTTTTAAAAGATCAATTCTTTTTATCATGCTCTCAACCAACTTGGAGCACTGTGAAGAGGAGATGTTATTCCATTCTCTTTGTACTGCTTCCCATAATTTTTCTTTGTTGGAAAAAGTTTTTCTAACTAATGCACGAGATATTATAGCCCAAATATTTTCCATTGGGTTTAAATGTGGGCTTTGGCCAGGCCAAAACATCACATCAATTGAATTATCAGTAAGCCACTTCTTTGTGACTTTTGCTGTGTGTGCAAGGGCATTATCATGTTGAAAAATAATGTCATTGTTCATTTCTAACTTCTGGATGCTTGGTAATAGACCTCTTTCTGATATTTGAATGTATTCTTTGGCATTAATTGACGCATCACATCTGATAATTTCCCCAACTCCTGCAGCAGAAAAGGTCCCCCATACCATTATTCCTCCGTTTCCATGTTTTACTGTGGTTTTTATGCAATTCGGTGAAAATCTTTCTCCGGATCTTCAGATGCAACGTTCGGGGGCATCACTGGCAAGGCAAAATCTTGATTCGTCCGACCAGAAAACGTTTCTAAACCAATCTGCATCTTTCGTACCATAACATGATGCAAATGTCTTTCTGTCGCTGATGTTCTTCTTAGTTAACAAAGTTAACTTGTCTGATGCTGATGAGATTGCCTCAAGTCCATTGATGATGGTTGGGATAGAGCACGCACTTTTGTTCAGGATCCTGTTTATTATTTGCTAAAACTGGTGGGAACCAAGCCACTGCTCAGCTACTTTGGACTTAACGGACTGAGCATACAACTCTCTTGCATTCTTTATTACTCTTTTACAGTGGTTACTGGCAGTCCTAGAAGCAGCTTTAGTCTCAGTACATTTATTATGTTGGAAGCAATGGAAAAAGTGATTTCTGTGCGCAATGGTAGCAGCACATTCCGAAGAGAACAACAGGTGGCTGTTAGGTTTTATTGGAATTATTTTGAGGGTATGCAGTGATCTATACATACAATTAACCATTCTGTCATGTCTGATACTACAGAGGACACATTCTTTTTAAAGATGGAATGCACAGGTAGATTTGATATAAATGTACAGAAGCTATCCCAGTCAGCCATAGAGTATCGATATACAGTACGATGGGGAGGTATGTCTGAGGAATTATTACATTTCATTTTTATCTTAACTGATACAACCGAGTGGTCGGAAGATCCCAGTGATGACAGAACGGAAGATGAACATAGTTCAGGGCAAGTTGTGAGAAAAAGATCTAGGAGACTTGCATACTGACACTCAGCATCAGGCACACGGGTGGGTTCTTGAACAATCTGAGTGAGGTCATAAGCAACAGAGGAATGGTGAGAGAACCTCCTCTCATCATCTGACTTGTTTGAGTAGGTGAACATTGAAAAAAAGGCCATCTTTAATGTAGGAACATATTCCATGCCCATGGAATCTGGACGGTCAGATTTGGATAGAGTATCCTTTAATTACAAATTTATCTAAGGAAACAGTCCGTCTAGACATTCCATGTAATAACATGGAATGTCTAGACTGACTATTCCCCTAGGGGGGAAAAAATCGACCATCTTCAGGAGAAAGGAAGCTACAAGTAAAGACAAGTGAATTTCTAAATGGAATAAATCACTATATCTTTCATGTGCATGGTTCAGTAGGTGTCAGTGAGGATTAGTATAAATTTAAAGAGACAAAATATACAAAAAAAAAAAAAAAGAATAAACCTTATTGCTTGAGAAAAAAATAAAAAAAATTAATTCCTGTAAAGAAAAGGGAAAGAAAATACTTACGAAAAATTACATCCTAAACTTGTGGGTATTTGAAAATGAACATTTTTCTTCAGGGTTGTTCTGAAATGATTTTGTTTGATGTTCTTTTTCAGCAGAACAGAGTAAAATGCTGCAGAAGGCATTTTATCGATAGGGATGGTGAGGGATGTAAATAAACGCAATGTTACATGTTTAATAGCGATACATTGACATATGCTGCAGACAACAGATTTGCAATGGGAAGACATTTAGCCAAGAGAAAAAAACATCGAAGAAATTGGCTTGGAAATAAGGTCTTCTTATATACAAAGGTTCATGCTGAGATCCTACAAATATTTAAATAACAGACACCATGAATACAGTTTTTTATGTCCACTGATGAAACAGTCCACCATTCTTGAGTGGTCTTGTTGTGTGGCCTGCCACAAATGGCAGCAATTTCTATATATAGCAAAATGGAAATAGGTGCAGTTTTGTTGCTGTTTGTCAGATAGATCTCCAAGCTTTAAGCTGAAGAACTATTTGTATGTTAGACTAGAGTTGTTTGCTTTGGTCAGGCTCTGGGTAGAGTCAGAAATGTATGTGAACTGGTCAGTTGTTTTGTGTTCAGTTAGAAGTAACTGCTTAGTATTCTCATAACTTGACAAAAATATAATTATTTAAAAAATGAAAACTTAGTATAATTGTGAACCATTACAAAGGTGAAGGGGAAGGACTAAATTACAGTTAATGAGAGTGTCAGATATGTATCTTGAGACAAATGCAAGAGAACTATCTTGAGAAAACTGTATTTTGCTTTTTTAGATCAAGAGAAAGCTTTTAACAGAATGCTAAGAGTGGTTATTTAGTGGGCTTTGCATAAATGAGTTGTTAGTGAAGGTTGTTCAAGCAATGTACAGTAGTGCTCAAGCTGTGTTAGAATTAACAGCAGATTTAGTGACAGCTTTAATGTTAAAAGGTTACATCAGGATTCTGTACTAAGTCTGTTGCTTTTCATTTGTGTCTTAGAAATATTATCCAGAGAGTCTTGTATTGGAAAGAGACATGGTTGTATTGTTGGAAAGTTCCTCTATTCAGTTTGTGAAAAAAAGTCAGGTACATTTCAATTTTTTATGGTACTTGAAAAAATTAGGTATACAAGAAATATAATAGAATTACTGGTGGGCTAAGATAGGATAACCAGTTTATGTGTAAGTGTAAGATAACTGAAATGGATGAGAATTTGGATGTGGACAAAGTATATCTGGATGACAAAGTTATTAAGGTTGTCAATAAGTTTTGTTACCGTATTGCTACCATTAGAGTCTAGCAGGTGCTAGTGTGATTGCAAGAATTAGGAGTGGATGGAGAATTTTAGCCATTACTAACTGACTGAGTGTTACCACTGTCACCTAAAGGAAAAGTATATCAGACATGAGTATGCAGTGTGATGATGTACAGAAGTGAAACTTGATCAATAAAGGCTGAGAACATTTGTTGCATGGAAAGAAATGATATGAGAAAGATACAATAGATGTATAATATGAGTCTTAAAGATAGACTTAGATCTGATGATCTCAGATAAAGATGAATTCTAAACAGCATAGTGAGATATGCGCAGAACTTGAATGATATGGCCATTTTAAAAGAATAGATGAGAGTTCTTGGATTCTACTGACCCAAAAAACAGCTTAAAACAGTTAAGCTAGCAAATTAAGTTCATAAGAGAAAATCTAGGAAAACATGGGAGGAAGTGATAAAAATGAACCTGAGATAAAGGGGGATAAAGATCTGTCCAGAGATAGGTTTGTTTAAAAGTGAATTTCTTAAAGCCATCCAACATATGCCAGCCTGTTAAACTGAATGATGCTGATAAGGCATAGCAATTTTGCACAACTCATAAAAACTTTTATCTAAGAGCATCAATAGGTTAACGTGTTGAATAATAGCTCTTAATTCAAGTGGCAATAGTTTTAAAAGGTAACTTACGTTGTAGAGGCATCATTGGTGACAACACATACATTGTGCTCCTTGTTCAAATATTTGCATACATCATGAATGATTAATGTCTTTCCTGAACCTGGAGGTCCAAAAATACCCACAGTGAAAGCTCTCTGTACAAATATACAATGAAATCAATTTCTTAAATGAATATTATTATACAATTAAATAAGAAAAAAATTACAAACCAATTACAAAGTACAAATTGTAATTCTTTAAGTGAATAACTATAAGCTGGAGTTCTATACCTGCTGCTGCTCTACTTCCTCTTTTATTCTTGCTGCCTGCCTCCTCTGCATCTAAAGTTGAATACTTTTAAGTTGTAATGTAAAAACATAGTTTCACCATTCTCAGGACACAGCCTGTTCTCTGTTGGTTCATACACATTACCACCTGTACTAAAGAGCCTCTCTTTCCACTGATGAAGGTGGTGCGCTTAAATATTTTGAAGTCAGTTTACTCAGTAGTGGTAAGATCTCTTGTGTCTTCCTCCACCAGTGAAATGGATCATCACCTCTTGCGATGAAGTTGTAAAGTTACATAATGATCAAGTTCTTTTGTGCACTTAACATAAGGGATTTACTCCTTTTGAATTTAGATTGTGATTCTTGCATTTCTGTTGTAGTTGCAATCTCCAGGTTTAACTTAGCCTTGATCTGCTCTAAGTTTTGATTTGTTACTGCAGGCTTATTTGAAGGTAATTCATCAAACAGGCTTGAAAGAGATACAGTTTTACTTTCTGAAGCAAAATGTAGTAGGCAAAAAAAAAAAAAAATCAGGAACACAGATAGGAAATAGTATCGCCCACCTCTAGAAGAGAGGGGTTTCTTGTCTGTAATAACCGTGGAGAAAGAAGACAAAAAAAAAAAACAGAAAGAAAAAAAAACTCACTTTTCGCAGACACGTGGTTCGTCACAAAGCACAATCCAATCGTCAGAACCACTTACACACAATCTGCAGGACGCCCCCTGACTGCTTTCCAGTGACCTGCCTTTATAGCGGCTGGGAATTATGTATTTGCATAATCGCGTGAGAGCAGACAGATTCTATGATAATTGCATGGAGTAAATGCTAATAAAAACCCATGGACGCCATCTTGGAACTCTCTCTTCCGCTCAGACCGAAACACAACAGACGTATCCGAGGTAAGCTCTATATTTCCCCTTATTTCGGTTATTGCTAATTCTGCTACCCCCCCCCCCCCCCCCCGATCTCATGATCACAAACGAGGCAGGGGGGCAGTCGTCTTTGTTGGGTACTTCTTTGAAGAACCGGAGGCAGCACTTCCTCCTTGCCATCATCCTCATTACCACCGTTATTGCCACCAGTCTGTTCCATAGGCGGTGTTTCACAATCAGGGCAGCGGGGCAGTATCTGTCTTTGTCGGGTACTCCTTCGTAAAGGCAAGACGGGTGGTCCCTCCTCCGCTTCTTCAGTATGCGCTTATATGGCTCAAAATCGTCTCAGTCGTCCTGCATCATACTCTCTGTCCTTTCAGAAGACATTGTACTGTCTGAGTATTTCTCTTCCTCCGATGTAACAACATAATGGCGAGGGCGCAGATCTTTCATGTGGCGAGGCACACCGTCCACCAAAATCGATTGAGGGCTGATTACCTTGGTCACCTCACCCTTGCCGAACCTCGTGGTACATCGATTTTGCGGTCTTTTGACCCACACACAGTCTCCAACCTGGTAAGAGCTGTTCTTGGGACAGTTGCGAGATTAGTCTGCTTTACTCAAACTTCATATCGATAAATCGTGTTGGCAGGTGCAGTGAAGGGTGATGTGTCGTCTCTTGGTGCCATGTTATACCAGTAGACAGCCTCCTGTATGGGACAGCATATTCTAGCCGCTATTCGTTTCACTGTACGGTGACATCGCTCCGCTATGCCACTCCCAGCTGGAGCATATGCACAATGGAATCGCAAGTGAACTCCCCATTTATATACAAATGCTTGACACGCGTTGCTGCAGAAAGCCATTTCATTGTCTAAAAGGATTTCATGCGGCGAGCCATGCTCGAGGAACACTGCCTCCAACTGATGAATCACGCTTGCTGAGTCCTGCCTTGCCAATTTCTTACAAATGGAGAAACGCGATGGGCCACAGTCTGTTAGAGTTAAAAAGTGGAAGTGCCATAATGCGTGATATTCATTCCAATTCTCTGCCAATTCTCGTTAACTTCCAGCTTTCCCTTTTCCCACCTGACTGGCGCTGGGTCAATGGACTGACATTCCTCACATTTCTGTATGACCGTTTTAAAGGTTGCTTTTGTCGTGGTTGGGCAACTTCTCCTGACAAAGTATGTAGTGCGTCGCACCCCCGGATGTCCTCTACCTTTGTGAATAGCCTTTGACTCGTTTTTCTTTTTCATGATTTGACTCATCCAGCTCGTTTTTCTTTTTCATTGCCTCAAACCACCGCTGTGGTACTCGTGTCAATCGGTCAGCGATGTTTCGTGCTGATGGAACCAGCGTCACATCCACTGTCAACCTGTGCTCTTTCATGAGCTCCTTGAGAGTGTTTAGTCGCCTCCTAATAAGCATCTCGCTGCATACTCGCGCCTTTCCAGTTAGCGTGCCCGAGACCCAATGGTATACAGAGACAGAATCTGTCTTTATAAGTAGCATCTTGCTCTGCCACTGAAGAGCCAAATTGATGCCTTTCAATACGGCATCCAGTTCGGCTAAGTTGATATGTTGAGAATCATCTTTAGGTCGCAGCCAACATGCATCTTTCAACACAGTTTCACGCATCTCCAAGGCTGCACCAATTGCTAGGGAGCTAGCATCGATCCATACTCTTTGCCGTCCACACACCAATTTCCCTGGGCCGGATCATTCTGCTGCGCAGATTCTAAGGTTTCGAACATCATACGATGCAGTACGGTGTCCCTTGCTTCATCATCCCAGTCCTTCGTTACTGAACTTACTCTCTTTCTGAGTATTCCACAAGCCACTCGAAGCCAACCGCACACCGGAAAGTGCCCGACAAGTCGACCACACAAGGAAAACATTGTTCGTCGTGTAACAAGGCTGGGAGCCTATGAAATTGCATTTCCTCGCTTCCACCGCAGTTCACCGTGTTCCATCCTGACCGGCAATCCCAGAACCCGTGCACCGTCTTTCAACCGCTCCGGGTTTTTGCACTCCAAACCGAACTGCGCTAGGTGTTCTCTTACACGGGTTGCGGGCACCACGTCTTCATTGACAAAAATGTCATCAATGTAAGCAGATGCTGCGCGGCTTACAACTTCTTCCTGAGATAATACTTCGCTGACAATTGCTCTCATTATCAGGAGGGGCCACATTCAAACCAAACCCCAGACAGGTCAAACAGTATTTTTTCCCAATGATTTCGACAGTCTGGTATGGTCACAGTGTCTCATGAACCCGGACTTGTAGGTATGCTCTCCTGAGGTCCAGTAGAGACAGGTTAGCACCTTTTTTTCTCCATTCGCGCTCTTAGCCGCACAAACATCTGCGTTGGCTGTAAACGTGTCTACGTAATGATTTAGCTCCCGGTAGTCTATCACCGGGTTCACTTTGGCTTTGTTCTGCTGTATCACAGCCATCAGGGGAATTAGGCCTGGGGGGGGGGTCCCAATTTATTCTCTGGGTACGGCACGAACCAACCATTATCTATCCAGGTGCGGAGCTCCTGCGTGTATTCTTCACAGATATCTGCCGGTACTGGGTATTCTGACACTCGATTGTGTAGTCTTTTTGGGGGGTGGTCCTCAGACCACTTCCACGATGTGGTCCACGTTCAGTTTTGATGGTCAAAGGTGGCAGTGAAATCCGGTTCATTAATAGAAATGGCTGCGCATTTAATATTTTTCCTGCTGCCAATCCGCACTGATCCTGTAGGCTTGACAACAACACCTCCCAGAGCTTTTATGGCATCGATCCCTAGAAGTAAGTCAAACCTCAGCGGTTTGCCACGCACCACCAACACATCGATTCTGGCAGACACACCTTCATCAGTGGACACAGAGACCACTCCAACACTGCAGCACGCATGGGTCATTCCACCAATCGTTTTGTCATTCACATTTGTTTTTCTCCAAGACCGGCACCGGTCTGCATGTAAAATCGTCCCAGAGCATCCTGTATCAATAAGCGCCAAACATTGCGTCCCATCAACATGGATGCTTATCAACGGGAGTGTCGTGTTCGCATCTTGGTGAGGAAGGAGACTGGCGCTTATGTGTCCTCCCCGTGCTCGTTTCCCGAGCAGTTCCGAGCCCAGTGTCCACTCTCACCACAACGGTAACACCGTGTTCCGCGTTTTCGACAGTCCTTTGCAAGGTGACCTTTAACATTGCATTTGAAACAGGTCACACTAACTGGAATATTCTGGGCCCTGTTGTTGTTGGGTGAGCGTGTGGCCGCAACCACGTCCTGATTTTGTTCCCTCATCGTCATCAAAATTCTCGCTCTCAACATTAGCTCCCCCATGGTCAGGGCTTTGATGTTCGGCACCAGTTGAAGAGCAATTGAGATGGCGTCAAGGAACCCAGTGACGAAAGTCAATTTTGTGAGTCTCTCCTGATAATCCGGCCAAGCCAACCAACTGCCTGATTTTGTTGGCGTAAACATCCACACGTTCGCCAGCCCATAAAACCATAGTTATTTTTCTGTATGCTGCAAATGCGTCGTCGGTAAATGCCTCTTTTAATCGGGCCTCAATCTGGTCTATTTTCTTTTGATCGTCCTCCTCCATTTCCATGTAGAGGGCCAGTGCATCATCTTCTAGATATAAAGGTAGCAGACTCGCTACATCATCCACCTGCTCACTTTTTTCAGCCACGCTACAACGTTTCCCTCGCCAGAGAATGGCTTGATAATATCACTGCTTATCTGCACCTTCGCCATAGTCGTGCCAAAATAGCTTGAAGCAAAATGTAGTAGGCAAAAAAAAAAAAAAAAAAATCAGGAACACAGATAGGAAATAGTCAGTATCGCCCACCTTTAGAAGAGAGGGATTTCTTGTCTGTAATAACCGTGGAAAAAGAAGACAAAAAAAAAAAACAGAAAGAAAAAAAACTTGCTTCTCGCAGACACGTGGTTCGTCACAAAGCACAATCCAATCGCCAGAACCACTTACACACAATCTGCAGGACGCCCCCTGACTGCTTTCCAGTGACCTGCCTTTATAGCGGCTGGGAATTATGTATTTGCATAATCGCGTGAGAGCAGACAGATTCTATGATAATTGCATGGAGTAAATGCTAATAAAAACCCATGGATGCCATCTTGGAACTCTCTCTTCCGCTCAGACCGAAACACAACAGACGTATCCGAGGTAAGCTCTATATTTCCCCTCATTTCGGTTATTGCTAATTCTGCTACACTTTCACTTTGATCTTCTTGACCCTCAACAGAGCTTGAAGTGTATCCTGTTGATTCTGCTTATAATGATCATCAGTTAAAGTAGATTTAGAATTCAATTCTTAATAGTGTTTTCCATGTCATTCTTTTGAAATTCAAATTTAAACCTTGGATCTAGGAAAGTAGACACATACAAGTTTTTATCATTTAGGTAGGATGGAAATCTTGTTTCCATTGATTCATTGAATAGTAAGAATTCCACTAAAGTTAAAAACTATCAGAATTAGATTGGACAGCTTTTGAAAGAAAATAACCTCCAATCTAAAGGTTGGTAAAGTCTGGCTAGTCTGGGTGTTCCATCCAAGCCATCCCTGTTTGCCACATCATACTCTGCTTCGCCCTGATTGGATAATTGGCCACATAATCTATGATTGGATGATTTACCATCAGCAACCAACATTTCCATTATATAATTCTCACACACCGGATAACCTCGGCTTTGAACTTTAAAGTCACTTCTAGACAAAACATGGCTAGATACTCAAAACAACCATATTCACAAACAATATGATTAAGGTTCTTGAAATTGTTTTTCTTTCTCTTCACGTATTTCATATCAGTAATCAAACCTATTTTTAACTAGTGGGATCGTTCACATGAATAAAAGCTCTAATTCAGCTCTCATTAGTTCTCCTCTGGGGCAATTTTCAGTTGGTTGGGTCACAGCATGTATGAAGCATGATATTGATTTAAAAAAAAAATCACATTCCCTGAAACCAGCAACCATATTTGTTCCTGAATCCTGCAAGATTAAGAAAACTTTGTTAAAGATGTTATACTCATTAAGAATATTGTGCAATTCTTCACTTATTCTTTACCTGTTTTTGCATCAAGGAATGGAATAACTTTAAGCACAGCTCTGCACTGTTCAAAGTCATTTGAAAACCTGTCAAAAGGAAGCATTTGTTGTAGCTGTCCAAGTAGTGAAAGAAATGCTGCTAATTTAATCAAAAGATGATTGAATTTTCATTTTTACTTTTATAAATTTATTTGGGAATTTTTGCTGCCATTTGTTCCTGGAATGTCTGTCCCCGAATATTCATTGTTCTTTCTTATCTGCAACTTTTATTTCTTTTGGATGGATCTTTCTAAGATGGTTTAACATGTTAACTGTTGCAAAGTTTTTCCTGATTTGCCACCCTTTGATGTGATGGTTTGACATAACTTGCAGGCAGCTGTATTATTATTGTTGGGATTCACATCAAAATACTTCGAGCAGAAACTGATTGCCATGATGCAACCATCAGGGTTGTTGTCAATAATCACTTAAATTTTTCCGTATTTAAATTACTTATGTCTGATATCTAATTAGTAATCTCTCAATAAGATATGCATTATCTAAATCAGAAAAATAAAACTATATATGCAATGGTAGCTGTAAGATTTGAATAAAGCAAGAGATAGTATCCTTTCGGCTTGTGGTGAGCTCAATACAAAATTAGTGTTGGGACGATTCCTAATTTTTATACGATTCCGATTCCAGGAAAATATTGATTAACGATTCCGATACCAAGTATGATTCCGATTCCTAGGGAATTATTGTTTTGAAATATACCAGGTAGTTTTATACTTATGGTCGGGTAGTTCCCAAATATGTTCCCTAACTTTGTAAGAGATATTTTATGTCTACACCGTCGTGTTTTGGTTTAAATAAAATTATTATATAGTAAACTAAATGGAAAAATTAGCAAAATTTATTTTAGAGAAAATTTATTTTACTTAATTGGAATACAGAAAAAAAAACAAAGAAAATAGAATTTATCCTTCAGAGCAAAAACAAATAAAATAGAATTTATATAACAGAACAAAAACAAGAAAATTAGAGAATAAATTAACACAATTCATTATTTTGGTCCTCATAATTAACAGATTTAATGAATTAAATAAAAAAAATATAGCGGAAGAGAAAGAAAATATATACCAATTAAATATAAAAAAAGATAAATATTTAATTTAATAATTTATAAATGAACGTGCGTAATGAAAAAAACAATATACCACGTGACATGGCGCTGTAGATACAAAATAACCCTTCCAAAGTTAACGACCATATTTGAGAAATACCATTAATTGAAAGTTTTTGTGTTTTATACCAAAAGGTAGGTATAGCGAAAAGTTACAATTAAAGGAATTTCAAAAGCGATTTTTTGTTTGGCTATTGATAGTTGTATTTGTGACGGCAGTTCTTCAGACCTCCATAATTCACAAAGAGTAGTTAACACCTATTGTTTTTTCTTACTTTTTCATTGCTTTTACACGTTGTTTCAAACGTGAAGAATAAGTTTAGCCAAACTAATTTTGAAATAGGGTATATCAAAGGAACACATATAAAAATGATACCACTATAAAAAAACAAATGAAATACTAGATAAAATTGAGCAAAAATAATTACCAAAATTACAGAAAAAGATATAAAAAAAAAAAAAATGGTGAAGTTTGTTGAGTGAAATGAATTATTGAAAGAAAATTAATTGAACTAATAGAAATGTTAAATAAAAAAATGTCACATTTCAATATTTTTTTAATAATTAAATTCTCAGGGTTGTCGAAATTAAAAATTAAGTGATTTTTTTTTAATTAGACTTCTTTCGAAGCTTGTTACCTTGAAAAATACATTTTAAATCCTGTTTTTTTTTTAAAATAAATTAAAAAAAAACGCAATTAAAAAAATTTAATTGATAATTGAAACTTTAAAAACATATTAAACATTGAAAAATTACTTATCTCACAAATTAACGCCCAATAAAGTAGAGCCAGTCTTCATACAGGAATTCGGTTATAATAAATATATCTTTCCCAAACTTAAAAATTAAATCGTTTTTTTTTTTTTTTTTTTTTTGGGGAGAGAGTGCTTTAAAATCGCCGGGGAATGCCGCCTAAAGAAGTAAATTTTAGGAATTTAGTGCCTTTCAAAGACGGTTATCATAATTTATTATCATCATTTAATTTCCTTTTTTCCTCCCTCCCCCCCCACTTTTCTACGTGATTCAGTAGTTAACCAGTGCTCCTGTTGCTGTCAGTCAGCTATCTTTACCTAAGTTTTAATTTCTAGTTAAAAGAATTTTTCATGAATAGAATCAGCATTTTTAAAAATTATTTTTTTGGTTGTATATATTGTATTTACTCTTTGAAGTTAAGGAGGGTTAAAAAAATTGGTGACACCTAGATGGTGACTTGGGCAAAAAAAAAAAAAGAAAAAAGACACTGCGATTTCGACCCTCACTAATAAAACTGCTCTGAGTGACTAGTTGGTAATTTTGCTAAGTTGTGGACCAAAGAGTTAAAAAAAGATTTCAAGAAATTCAACGAATTTTCATTTGGTCCAAATTTTAAAAAAATATATGGAAGTATAAAATATGTAATAATATTTATTTAAAAAATATTTAGAAAAGAATGAAAAACAAACACTTCTATTATTTTTTTTTTAGTCTTAGTATATTTTGGAAGAATGTTCAATAAAGGAAAAAAGTTATGAGTTTTGAATTACTCTCTGGGTTTTGTGTTCGAGAGTGGGAGTAAAAAATGATCTAAAAATACTGAGACTGCATCAGGAATGCCATCCCACCCATACTGCCATGCAGATCCTTCAAATCCCATCTCTTTCAACAATACGTATTTTTAATTTTTTTTCTTGGTTGACTTTGTTTATATATATATATATATATATATATATATATATATATATATATATATATATATATATATATTTTTTTTTTAATATATCAAGATAAGCAGTATTCTTCATGATTTTTTTTTGTATGATTGCAGACAACTTATGAATAATTGAATCCTGTCATCAATAAATTGTGATGTAGAAACATCAATATTTCTCCTGTGTCAGCCTTCATTCGGTTTCGTTTCGGTGAATAAATAGTTCCTCCCACACTGAATAATTTTTCCCTTTCAACTGAAGATGGTGGGACACACAAGTATTTTTTTGACACAGCGGACAAAGATGGAAAATTATTTCGGTTGCTGCTCTACAAACCAAGAGGATCTTCCCACTGTCCAATCATTTTAACTTCCTCATACTTGGACATTTCAAACATTATTTCTTTTTCCAATGCTCTTTTTTATCCTGTTCATTTATGGAAGTAGACTCTTGATGTTTTTCCTGACTCTTTTTAAATTCCAGTAAGCACTGGTTGAAACTAAAGTTGAAATTGTTTTCATCCTCCTTGGTATCCCCTTTTTCATCTGCAGAAAAATCTGAATGTGATGAATCTAAAGTAGTCAAAATGGTTTTATTTTTATTTATTGAATTTATATCTTCAAGTAATGCTGTATCTTCTCATGCTGGTTGTCTTGGTCATCATTCAAAAAAATTCATTTATACCGTGGATCAAGATACGTTGCCATTATCAAGTTCTTATTGTTGAAATAGGTTGGAAATCTTGAGCTGACAGTAGATTTCCAAGCAGATAAGGTGGAACCTAATCCATTAAATAAACCTTTTTCTTCTGCCTTTTCAAAAAATTTACAAATCACTTTTGTGGCAGGGATAATTGATGATGCCAAAGCCTCCCTTACACTTATATAGTTTGTAGAATCAACAAAGTTTTTTAAGATTTTTATCAATTTTTCTAGAATTTTCCATTGATTCGCATCCAAGCAGGGTAGTTTTTCCTGTTGTGTACAGTAGGCTATCAAAGAACTTTTTTGCTCAAATACTCTTTCTATAGTATAGTATTGGCTATTCCAGCGGGTGGTGATATCCTGTATGAATTTATGATTCGGTACATTAAATTTTTTTTATATTCCTCTTGAAACTTATTAAAAGCTGTAGGGGAATGATTAAAATGGCCAATAATTTTTTTTTATCACTGCCATCATGTCTTTTACATAGCGTTGTTCAAAAATGGCATCATTTAAAACCAATTGTAAAGTATGCAGGAAACATGGCAATGAATTATATCCCGCTTGTGCAACTCCTGCAGCCATATTTGCTGCATTGTCTAACTATAACGTGCACTTTATAGTTAGGAATATTGTATTCTTTAATCGTATCTTGCAGACAATTGGAAATGTTTTCAGCCGTGTGAGTGGTTGTAAATGGGACAACACGAAGTACTGCTGTCCTTTGTTTATATTCTTTTGTAATCCAATGTCCAATGACGCTTAAAAAAGATACATTGGATGTTGTGGCAGTTCAGCCATCTACTGTAAAAGAAATATCGTTCAATTCATTTAGGATATTATTCCTAACTTTGGAATAAATATTATATATAGATTCCTTAATATATTTCCTGGAAGGAATGTTGTAATTAGGACATATTTCTTTTAAAAGTCTTTGAAACCCAATATCTTCCACAATTGAAAAGGGCTGCAAATCAACTGCAATCATTTCCTCAATTTATGTATAGTTTCTGACTTTGCATCATTGATGTCCCAAATCTTTTTCTTTTCTAATATTTCCGTAATGCTAAGTTGTTTTCATGTTGCTCTTATGGATGTAGACGTCTCACCTTGATCAAACTTTCTTTTCTTTGTCCGGCTAATAAATAAATCAAGCTTGCGTTTCTTTTCTTCTTCAATTTTTTGTTCCTTTTCTTTTTTATTTTGCTCCTCCAATTCATTTGGATGCTTCATAGTTAAAACATTTAACATGTTGGTTGTGGTCATGTTAGATGGTTTTGTTCCTCGCGATATTTTAATTTGACAGACTTTGCAAATGGCTTTCAACTCATCATCTTCATCAACTTCAAAAAGTTTCCATGCAAGACTTTTTTTTGACTTTGAGGCCATATTAGAAAATTCAGTTTATCTGTAAACAAATAATTTACTATTAAATTTTGTTTTAAAGCTAGTCACTTATTTGGATAATTAATTGATAATAATCCGCTAAAAAAGACAAAAAGAAAAAAATATAAAGGGATGGATGGTGCATTAAATTGTACCAACCAGTAGTTAACAAAAAAAACTTATAGAATTTAATTTTTGAAACCAATGTATAAAAGTGTACATAATGAAATGCAAATATGCATTTTCTTTTGAAATTTTTTTTGGTTGACTGTGTTCAATTCACACATAGTTGATGCGGTTCAATATTGCAAAACTATAAGTCTTAAGTAAAATTCTATTTATAAATACCTTTTAAAATGAAATTATTTAATTAATCGTAAATATTATTTAGGCATAAAAATTAATTGATTACAAAACCTTTTAAAAAATATATTTTAATTTCTTTTTTGTTCGGCAAAAAACTGCGTCAAACACTTTTTTTTAATTTTCAATTTAAAATTCTAGAAAAAAGATTATATTATTCTGCTTTTAATATAATCAAATTCAGGGTTTTATCTTTCTGGAGAAAAAAAAAAAAAAATAATGGATTTTATTTCAATGAAATTAAAAAAAAAAACAACTTGACTGAATTGAATTAATTACCCTTAAATTAACGAAGGGGTTATTTAATAACTTTAGGTTTGGAAGAGATAGGTATGGGGTCTGTTTGAGTGTTTTTGTTTTTGTTTTCAAAAATAAAAGTTTAGACTCGCAATTTCGGGAAAACAGATTATTTATTTAATAAAATAATTGGTACAATGGAGTTTACAGTTAAAAATGTGTTTTGAAATAAGGGATGCTCCCCAAAGATTAACAATGTGATATTTTCACAATATTTTCCATTTTTTGCGATATTTTCGCAATTTCTTACTTTTACAAACATTTTTTTTTTTTACTAACTTTGGTTTATTAAAACTTTTTTTGCAGACATTTTTTAATTTATAACACATTTTTAACGACGTGTGTGTGTGCGTTTTGCGTCAGAATTTCTCACTTTTACAATAAATGTTTATTTATTTACTTACGTTGGTTTATTAGCCCTCTTTCTCACTTTTACAAACATTATCGTTTTACTTACTTTGGTTTATTAAAACTTTTTTTTTGCAAACATTCTTAAATTAACAACAAACATTTATTTTTAAGGTGGAGTTGATCAACTCACCCCCACCCCCCCGGTGCGGAATTTTTATACCGATAGTTTTAATTAATTCTTTCGATGGATTTTTATTGATTAGACACTAATCTATCAGATTATGAACAAAAAACAAATTTTTATCATTATTTCAACATTTGGAGGGGGTGCTCACTTTTTACTTACAACGTTCTGGTAAATCGGTCACCCATTTTGTAACCAAAAAAGGAAAAAGAAAACAATGAATGAAAATATTTGTTTTAACTTTTTATTGTTATATTTTTTATGAAAATAAAGTATCGATCTTTTTTTATAACAATGAATAAAAATATTGGTAAATGTTTCGTTTAGGTCCACCTCCACAATTTTCTTTAAAATGACGACATTTATAGGTTTTCGACTATGCTGAATACGAAAATCGCATTGAAATGTTGCAGAGATAAGTACTTATCAAGATAGAAAAAAATGCATTATGCACGGTAATTTTGGCGGCCATCTTGGTTTTTTTCCTTCGTGTAAAATTCTGATTGCTTAGGGCGCGCGTGCATGCGCGTAAAAAAATGGCCGCCAAAATTACCGTGCATAATGCATTTTTTTCTATCTTGATAATTACTTATCTCTGCAACATTTCAATGCGATTTTCGTATTCAGCATAGTCGAAAACCTATAAATGTCGTCATTTTAAAGAAAATTGTGGAGGTGGACCTAAACGAAACATTTACCAAAATATTTTTTTAACCTTTTTATTTTATGTTTGTTTTTATGAAAATAAAGTTTCAATTTTTTTTAACTTAGTTTTTATTTGAACAATTAGTTTTTTTTTTTTGTTAATGATTTAAGTATTATACATTTCACTAACATGTTGGAGAAATGTTTGGAAATTCTCCATACCCTTGTCTGCTATCATATGGTACGAAACTTTTATTTAAAAAAAAATCGATACTTTATTTTCATAAAAACAAACAAATATATAAAAAAGGTCGGACGTTGGCTTTCACCGCCTGCCCTTATAAATTCCATAATTTTCACTTTTTGGAACTTTTTTCTTAATATCATCCAATAGAGACTTATGTATCAGATAATTAAAAAAAAAATTTTTTAAGCATTTTTTATGACTTTTCACGCCTTGTTCAGTTTTCTATTACAACGTAGTAGTAACCCAGACCCGCATTAAAAATCCATGCGGAAGTCGGCCTTTTTACAGGACCCGCCTTAAAAATCCATGCGGAAGTTGCCCTTTTTTTCTCTCTATAGAGAAACGTTCAACTTAATAGCCAGTCATCAATTTTCAATAAAAACAACTTGATTAAGAAACAGGAAAAAAAAACAAAGTTTTACAATACACGCATTTAAAACTACGGCGGACGTTGAATTCCCCCAGTTCCATTCTTCATTTTTTTTCAGAAAAATTTTGATAGATTTTTAAATTGAAAATAAAAATGCAAAATTTTTTTAATTGGTTTTCTTTGAAGAAAGTTGGTATTTTACGTAGTTTTAAATGCTTTTTATTACATTTCAAGTATTAACTCTTTCTATGGCATTTTAAACTTCACCATGATAAAATGTTGACAGTCTGTAATAAAAGCACATATCAGCCTCGTTTGAGTTTGGGGAAAATGGAGGAGACGGTAGTGAATTTTTTGTTAGCTATTTTACACGAGACATTTACATTTTAATCATGATTAAGAAACAGGGAAAAAAAAAAATGGTACGTTTTAAAATACACAGACCCTCGAAAAAAAGTAGTTAAAAGCAAATATACAACAAATAAACGATATCATTGTCAATAAAAGTTACTGTGCAACTTATCTGCATCAAATCGTTTGTATTTTCAAGTAGCTTTAAATGTTTGTTTTTTATTTCATCTCAAATATTAAATCTTTCTAAGACATTTTAAACTTCGCCAATACAAGATGGCGTCGTTCCGTAAGGATAGCGTACATCAGCCTTGTTTTGGTTTGGGAAAAATGGAGGAGACGGTAGCGAATTTTAAACCGCTATAACATTCAAGATGAAATAAAAAGCATTTAAACTACTTAAAAATACCAACGAATGATGTAGATAAGTTGCAAAGTAACTTTTATTGACAATGTTAACATTTATTTGTTGTATATTTGCTTTTAACTACTTTTAAGAAGTTAAACAAACACTAATAAACAAAGGTCAATTGTAAGAGACCAAGTAAAGAATAGATACCCTGCAGCAGAAGACGAAGACTGGTGCACATTTCCATAACACCAGTTGTTCGACCTTGACATTGCCATTGGTTGTTTGTAAACACGTCAAATAGCAGCCATGGTCGAATGTTCACAAGCAAGATCTTGTAAAAATTTACTTACAAAACTTTTTAAGATTTAAAAGAAAAATATAAATTTACAAAAAAATTTTTCAATATTAAATATTAACAAAACTTTTAAGGATTTAAAAAATTTATATACACAAAACTTTTTAAAGCAAGTAACAAGACAAATGTGTTTAAACAAAATGTAAGAAATCTATTCTAAAAACAAAATGTAAGAAATCTCTTCTAAAAAAACAAAAAAAAAATCTATTCTTAAAACAAAATGTAAGAAATCTATTCACAAAACAAAATCAAAGAAATCTATTCTTAAAACAAAATGCAATAAACCTATTCTTTAAACAAATAGTAAGAAATCTATTCTCAAAACAAAATATTAGAAATCTATTCTAAAAACAAAATGTAAGAAATCTATTCTAAAAACACAATGTAAGAAATCTATTCTAAAAATAAAAACAACTCTATCCACACAACAAAATGTAAGAAATCTATTCTGAAAACAAAAAGAAACATATTCTTAATACAAAAGCTAAGAAATGCATTCTAAAAATATTGTAAATCTATTCTGAAAACAAAAAGAAATCTATTCTCAAAGCAAAATAAAAGAAATCTGCTCTAAAAATAAATAGTAAGAAATCTATTCTCAAAACAAAATGTAAGAAACCTATTCTAAAAATAGAAAGAAATTTATTCTAATAACAAAATGTAAGAAATGTATTCTCAAAACACAATATAAGAAATGTATTCCAAAAAAAAAAGTAAGAAATCTGTTCTAAAAACTAAAAAATCTATTCTCAAAGCATAAATGTAACAAATCTATTCCGAAAACAAAATGTAAGAAATATATTCTCAAAACAAAATGTAAGAAATATATTCTCAAAACAAAATGTAAGAAATATATTCTCAAAATAATATGTAAGAAATATATTCTCAAAACAATATGTAAGAAATATATTCTCAAAACAATATGTTAGATATATATGCTCAAAACAAAATGTAAGAAATATATTCTCAAAACAATATGTAAGATATATATTCTCAAAACTAAATGTAAAAAATCTAATATCAACACAATATGTTATTGTAATTTATTCCAAAACGAAATATAAGACATCTATTTTAAAAACAAAACATAAGAAATATATTCCAAAAATATGTAAAAAATCTATTGTCTCAATAAAATGTGAGAAATCTATTCTCAAAATAAAATAGAAAAAAATACATTCTCAAAACAAAATGTAAGAAATTTTTTCTCAAAACAAAATGTAAGAAAGCTATTCTCAAAACAAAATGTAAGAAATCTATTCTCAAAACAAAATGTAAGAAATCTATTCTCAAAATAAAATGTAAGAAATCTATTCTCAAAATAAAATGTAAGAAATCTATTCTCAAAACAAAATGTAAGAAATCTATTCTAAAAACAAAAACTGAGACATCTGCTCCAAAAACAACGTAAATCTATTCTGAAAGCAAAATGTAAGAAATATATTCTCAAAACAAAAAAAAATAAATCTATTCTAAAAAGAAAACAAGAGAAATCCATTCTAAAAACAAAATGTAAGGAACCTATTCTAAAAACAAAATGTAAGAAATGTATTTTCAAAACAAAAAGTAAGAAATCTGTTCTGAAAACAAAAAGTAAGAAATCTGTTCTCAAAACAAAAACTATTCTCAAACATAAATGTAAGACATCTATTCTGGAAAAAAAAGTGTAAGAAATATATTTTCAAAATAAAATGTAAGAAATATATTCTCAAAACAAAATGTATGAAATATATTCTCAAAACAAAATGTAAGAAATCTATTCTCAAAACCAAATGTAAGAAATCTATTCTGAAAACAAAATGTCAGAAATCTATTCTGAAAACAAAACAAAATCTATTCTAAAAACAAAAACTAAGATATCTAATTCCCCCCCCCCCAAATAAAAAAAAACTTTTCTCAAAACAAAATGTAGGAAATCTATTCTCAAAACAAAAATTAGAACTCTATTCTGGAAACAAAATATAGGACCCCCCCCCCCCAAAAAAAAAGCAAAAAATAAGAAATCTATTCTGAGAAAAAAAAAAAGAATCTTTTCTGGAAACAATTAGAAATCTATTCTCAAAAAAAGTGAAAAAAATCTATTCTCAAAACGCAAAGTAAGAAATCTAGTCTCAAAAAACAAATGCAAGTCAACTATTTTCAAAACAAAATATAAGAAATCTATTCAAAAATAAATTTAAGAAATCAATTCTCAAAACAAAGTGTTAGACATCTTTTCTCAAAATAAAATGTAAGAAATCAATTTTCAAAACAAAATATGAAAAATATATTCTGAAAAGAAGAAATCTTTTTTGAAAATAAAAATATAAAAAATCTATTCTCAAAACAAAAATGTAAGAAATCTATTCTCAAATCAAAATGTAAGAAATCTTTTCTCAAAACAAACAGTAGGCCATCTATTCTCAAAACCAAATGTAAGAAATCTATTCTAAAAACAAAATATTAGAAATTTATTCTGAAAACAAAAAGAAATCTATTCTCAAAAGAAAATGTAAGAAATCTATTCTCAAAAGAAAAATTAAAACTCTATTCTGAAAACAAAATATAAAAAAACCATTCTCAAAAAAAAAGCAAAAAGTAAGAAATCTATTGTGAGAAAAAAGGTATCTTTTCTGAAAACAATTAGACATCTATTCTCAAAACAAAACGAAAAAAATCTATTCTCAAAACGCAAACTAAGAAATCTAGTCTCAAAACAAAATGTAAGTCAACTATTCTCAAAACAAAATATAAGATATCTATTCTAAAAAAAAATGTAAGAAACCAATTCTCAAAATAAAGTGTACAAAATCTTTTCTCAAAATAAAATGTAAGAAATCAATTTTCAAAACAAAATATGAGAAATATATTCTCAAAACAAAATGTAAGAAATCTATTCTGAAAAAAATATATAAAAAATCTATTATCTAAACAAAAAGTAATAAATGTTTTCTCAAAACACAAAGTAAGTAATGTATGCTCACAACAAAAAGTAAGAAATCTATTCGAAAAAAAAAGTAAGAAATCTATTCCCCCCCAAAAAAGTAAGAAATCTATTCTCAAAACAAAATGTAAGAAATCTATTCTCCAAGCAAAATGTAAGAAATCGATTCTCAAAATAAAATTCTATTCTCAAAAAAAAAAAAAACATAAGATATCTTTTCTCAAAATAAACAGTAGGACATCTATTCTCAAACCAAAATTCAAGAAATCTATTCTAAAAACTAAAAGTAAAAAAATTTATTCTCAAAAAAAAATGTAAGAAATCTATTCACAAAACATAAATGTAAGGAATCCATTCTGAAAACAAAATGTAAAAAATCTACTCTCAAAACGAAAAGTAATAAATCTTTTCTCAAAACAAAATGTAAGAAATCTATTCTTAATACGAAATGTAAAAAATATATTCTCAAAACAAAATTCTATTCTCAAACCAAAATGGAAGATATGTTTTCTCAAAACAAACATTAGGCAATCTATTCTCAAAACAAAATGTAAGAAATCTATTCTAAAAACAAAATATTAGAAATTTATTCTCAAAACAAAAAGTAAAAAATCTATTCTGAAAAGAAAATGTCAGAAATGTATTCTGAAAATAAAATCTATTCTAAAAACAAAAAAAACTAAGAAACCCAATCCCCCCATAAAAAAAGAAACCTTTTCTCAAAACAAAATGTAAGAAATCTATTCTCAAGGCAAAAATAAGAACTCTATTCTGGAAACAAAATATAAGAAATCCATTCTCAAAAAAAGCAAGAAGTAAGAAATCTATTCTGAGAAAAAAAGGAATATTTTCGGAAAACAATTAGAAATCTATTCTCAAAACAAAATGAAAAAAATATATTCTCAAAACAAAATGCAAGTCAACTCAAAACAAAATATGAGGAATCGATTCTAAAAAAAAATGTAAGAAATCAATTCTCAAAGCAAAGTGTAAGACATCTTTTCTCAAAATAAAATGTAAGAAACCAATTTACAAAACAAAATATGGGAAATATATTCTTAAAACAAAATGTAAGAAATATATTCTGAAAAAAAAAAAAAATATATCTATTCTCAAAACAAAAAGTAATAAATCTTTTCTCAAAACAAAAAGTCAAAAATATATTCTCAAAACAAAATGTAAGAAATCTATTCTCCAAATAAAATGTAAGAAATCTATTCTCAAAACATAATTCTATTCTCAAAACAAAACGTAAGATATCTTTTCTCAAAACAAACAGTATGAAATCTATTCTCAAAACAAAATCTAAGAAATGTATTCTGACAACAAAACAAAATTTATTATAAAAACAAAAACTCAAAAATCTAATCTAAAAAAAAGAAACCTTTTCTCAAAACAATATGTAAGAAATCTATTCTGAAAACAAAATATAAGAAATCTATTTTCAAAAAACAAAAAGAAATTGATTTTGAAAAAAAAAAAGGAATCTTTTCTGAAAACAATGAGAAATCTGCTCTCAAAACAATATGAAAAAATCTATTCTCAAAACACAAAGTAAAAAATCTAGTCTGAAAACAAAAAGCAAGCCAACTATTCTCAAGACAAAATATAAGAAATCAATTCTCAAAACAAAGTATTAGAAATGTAAGAAACCTATTTTCAAAACAAAATATGAGAAATATATTCTCACAAACAAAATTTATGAAATCCATTCTGAAATAAAAAATATAAAAAATCTATTCTCAAAACAAAAAGTAAGAAATCTTTTCTCAAAACAAAAAGTAAAACATCTATTCTCAAAACAAAAAGTAAAAAATCTATTCACAAAACAAAACGTGAAAAATCTATTCTCCAAACGTAATGTAAGAAATCTATTTTCAAAACAAAACATAAGATATCTTTTCTCAAAACAAACAATAAGAGATCTATTCTCAAAGAAAAAACAACAAGAGATATCTATTCTAAAAACAAAAAGAAATCTTCTCTCAAAACAAAATGGTAGAAATCTATTCTCAAAACAAAAACTAAGAACTCTATACTACAAAAATAAAATATAAGAAATCTATACTCAAAACAAAATATGTTGCATCTATTGTCAAAACAAATTGTAAGAAGCCTATTCTCAAAAAAATATAAGACTATTCTGAAAAAAATAGAAATCATTTCTGAAAACAAAAAGAAAGAAATCTACTCTCAAAGTAAAAGAAATATATTCTCAAAGCAAAATAAATCTACCCCAAAACAAGTTATAAGACATCCATTCTCAAAACAAAAAGTAAGACATCTATTCTCAAAGCAATATATGAAAAATCTATTCTGATAAAAAATGTAAGAAATCTATTCTCAAAACAAAATGTAAAAAATCTATTCGTATCACAAACTGTAAGAAATCTCTTCTCAAAACAAAAAGTAAGAAATCTTTTCTGAAAAGAAAACATAAGAAATCTATTCTAAAAAAAACTAAGAATCTATGCTACAAAAAATATGCAAAAATCTATTCTCAAAACAAAAAGTAAAAACTCTATTCTCAAAACAAAAAAATAGAAATTTATTCTAAAAACAAAATGTAAGAAATCTATTCTACAAACAAAAAGTAAGAAAACCTTTCTCAAAACAAAATAAAAGAAATCTATTCGCAAGACAAAATGCAAGAGACTAATTCTAAAAACAATAAATAAGAAACCTATTCTCAAAAAAAAATATTAGAAATATATTCACAAAATAAAATGTAAGAAATCTATTCTAAAAAAAAAGTAAAATCTATTCTCCAAACACCAGTTCTGTAAAAAAAAAAGAAATCAATTCTAAAAAAAAAACGTAACAAATTCATTTTTCAAAAGAAAATGTAAGAAATCTATTCTCCAAACAAAATGTAAGAAATCTATTCTACAAACAAAATGTAATAAAATCTATTCTCAAAATAGCAAGTAAGAAATCTATTATCAAAACAAAAACAAAATGTAAGAAATACATTCTCAAACTAAAATGTAAGAAACATATTCTAAAGACAAAATGTAAAAAGTCTGTTCTCAAAACAAAATATAAAAACATCTATTTAAAAAATAAAAAGTTACCAATATATTCTCAAAAAACTAAGATATCTATTTACAAACAAAAAGTAAGAAATATATTCTTAAAACAAAATGTAAGAAATCTATTCCCAAAACAAAAAAGAAATCTTTTCTTTATAGAAAAGAAATCTACTATCGTAACAAAAACTAAGAAATCCATTTTCTAAACAAATAGAAATCAATTCTCAAAACAAAAAATAAGATCTCTATTTTAATGGAAAAATGTAAGAAATCTATTCTACAAAGAAAATGTAAGAATCTATTCTCAAAATAAAAAGTAAACAATCTATTATCAAAACAAAACAAAATGTCAGAAATATATTCTCAAACAAAAATGTAAGAAACATATTCTCGAAACGAAATGTAAAAAATCTGTTCTCAAAACAAAAAGTAAGAATTCTATTCTCAAAACAAAATATAAAAAATCTATTTTAAAAATAAAGTTACAAATATATTCTAAAAAAATCAAAGATTTACCAAACAAAAAGTAAGAAATATATTCTCAAAACATAATGTAAGAAATCTATTCCCCCCCCAAAAAAGTAAGAAATCTATTGTGAAAATAAAAAAGAAATCTTTTCTTTATAGATAAGAAATCTACTCTAAAAACAAAAAGCAAGAAATCTATTTTCAAAACAAAAAGAAATCAATTCTCAAAACAAAAAGTAAGATCTCTATTTTAAAGGAAAAATATAATTAATCTATTTTACAAACAAAATGTAAGAAATCTATTCTGAAAACAATATGAAATCTATTCTAAAAACGAAATGAAATCTATTCTAAAAACAAAAACTAATAAATCTATGCTCAAAACAAAATGTAAATCCATTCTTAAAACAAAAAGTAAGAAATCTATTGTCAAAACAAAATTTAAGAAAGTTATTCAAAAAAAATATATAAAAAATCTATTCTCAAAACAAAAAATAAGAAATCTATTCTCAAACAAAAAATAAGACATCTATTCCCAAAAAATGTAAGAAATCTATTCTCAAATTAAAAGTAAGAAATCTATTCTTTAAACAAAAAGAGGGAAATCTATTTTCAAACAAAAAGTAAAAAATCTATTCTCCAAACAAAATGGAAGAAATCTATTCTCAAAAAATATATAAAATGTATTGTCAAAACAAAAAGTAAGAAATCTACTCTTGAAAAAAAATGTAAGAACTCTATTCTCAAAATAAAAATTAAGAAATCTATTATCCAAACAAAATATAAGAAATCTTTTCTTTAAACAAAATGTGAGAAATTTTTTCTTAAAACAAAATGTAAGAAATCTATTCTATAAAAACAAATATAATAAGTTTGTTCTCAAAACAAAATATAAGAAATCTATTCTCAAAACAAAAAGTAAGAAATCTATTCTCAAAAAAAATAAAAAAATAAATCTATTCTCATAAGAAAATATCAGAAATCGAATCTCAAAACAAAAAGTAAGAAATCTATTTTCAAAACAAAATGTAAGAAATCTATTTTCAAAACAAAATGTAAACCTATTTTCAAAACAAATTGTAAGGAATCTATTCTACAAAACAAAAATATAAGAAATCTATTCTACTAAACAAAAAGTAAGAAATCTATACTGAACACAAAATTAAGAAATCTATTCTCAAAACAAAAAGTAAAAACTCTATTCTCAAAACAAAAATTAAGAAAATTATTCACAAAACAAAATGTAAGAAATCTATTCTCAAAACAAAAAGAAATCTATGTGCAATACAAAATGTAATGTAATTCTAAAAACAAAAAATAAGAAATCTATTCTCAAAAAAAATATTAGAAATATATTCTCAAAATATAAGGAAAGAAATCTATTCTCAAAACAAAAAGAAATCTTTTCTCTAAACACCAGTTCTGAAAAAAAAAAAAATCTATTCTCAAAAAAAAAAACGTAACAAATCTATTCTCAAAGAAAATGTAAGAAATCTATTCTCAAAACAAAATGCAAGAAATCTATTCTCAAAAAAGTATATGAAATGTATTGTCCAAAGAAAAAGTAAAAATCTATTCTCCAAACAACAAGCAAAACACCAGTTCTGAAAACAAAAAGTAAATCTATTCTTCAAACAAAATGTAAGAAATCTATTCTCCAAACAAAATGTAAGAAATCTATTCTCCAAACAAAATGTAAGAAATCTACTCTCAAAACAAAAAGTAAGAAACCTATTCTGAAAAAAAAAGGATCTTTTCTATAAGCAAAAAGAAATCTATTCTCAAAACAAAAAGAAATCAATTCTCAAAACAAAAAGTAAGATCTCTATTTTAAAGGAAAAATATAAATAATCTATTTAAAAACAAAAAGTAAGAACTGTATTCTCAAAACAAAATGTAAGAAATCTATTCTGAAAACAAAATGAAATCTATTCTAAAAACAAAAACTAATATATCTATGCTCAAAACAAAATGTAAATCCATTCTTAAAACAAAAAGTAAGTAATCTATTGTCAAAAAAAAATGTAAGAAACTTATCCTGAAACAATATATAAGAAACCTATTCTCAAAGCATATATAAGAAATCTATTCTCAAAACAAAAAATAAGAAATCTATTCTCAAAACAAAAAATAAGAAATCTATTCTCAAAGCAAAAAGCAAGAAATCAAATATCAAAACAAAATACCAGAAATCTAATCTCAAAACAAAATACCAGAAATTTAATCTCAAAACAAAATATAAGAAATCTATTCTCAATACAAAATAAGAAATCTATTCTCAAAACAAAAAGTAAGACATCTATTCTCCAAACAAAATATAAGAAATCTATTCCCCAAACAAAATGTAAGAAATCCATTCCCCAAACAAAATGCGTGAAATCTATTCTCCAAACAAAATGTAAGAAATCTATTCTCCAAACAAAATTAAGATATCTATTCTCATAAAAAATGTAAGAAATCTATTTTTATAACAAAATGTAAATCTATTCTCAAAAAAATATATAAAATGTATTGTCCAAACAAAAAGTAAGAAATCTACTCTCGAAACAAAATGTAAGAAATCTACTCTCGAAACAAAATGTAAATCTATTCTCAAAATACAAAGTAAGAAATCTATTATCAAAACAAAGTGTAAGAAATCTATTCTGAAAACAAAATGTAAGAAATATATTCTCAAACTAAAAAGTAAGAAATATATTCTCAAAACAAAATGTTTTAAAAACTATTCTCGAAACAAAAAGTTAGAAATTTATTTTCAAAACAAAACATAAGGAATCTTCTTTTAAAACAAAATATAAGGAATCTACTTTCAAAACAAAAAATAAGATATCTATTCTCAAAACAAAATATGAGAAATGTTTTCTCAAAACAAAAAGAACTCTATTCTCAAAACCAAAAGTAAGAAATCTATTCTAAAACCAAAAAGTAAGCTGTCTATTCTCAGAACCAAATATGAGAAATGTTTTCTTAAAACAAAAAGTAAGAAATCTATTCTCAAAACAAAATATAAGAAATCTATTCTTAACACAAAAATTAAGAAACCTATTTTCAAAAAAATGTATAAATTTATTCTACAAAATAAAAAAAAATGTCAGAAATCTATATATATAAAAGGCAAAATGTGTGTGACCATTTCGTGTATGTCTCGCAAAGGCTTCTTTCGCACACGCTCCCGGGGGTGTTACTATCGCTTAAAACTGCTTATATACCCCCTATATCATAATATCTACAGTTTGGGAATGAGAGTCGGCTTTAGATTTATTTACGTCGATTTTTACAAAATTATTGCTATTTCAGTCCGTCTTGTGTTCGTTCAGCTTTTTTGTATAAAAAGCGAAACTAATTCAAAGCTAAGGCAGCGTCGGCAATCCCACTGGGAAACGTCCAGAAGCAATCAGCTTTGATCAATGTGGGGCCAAACTCCATTACTATTCAATTTGGAAAATGGGGAGCTGGTTTCCACCTCCCCAACATCTTGGTGAAAAAAACAGTCAAAGTTGGGTAAACAAACCGAAAAGCTGCCCCGCAGCAAAAGTAAAGTCCGCTCCTTCTATTATTTGACCTCATTTTCAATGAGGTCACATAGAAGCAGAGCAAAAGTTTAGTCCGCTACTTCTATGACCTCATTAGTAGAGTTAAGTTTTACGGCGGCGACGTGTCAATTCTGTTTTTATTACTCAAATTCAAACGTGACATCGTTAGTTTGTTGTGGTAGCCCACTGGTTAATGTCACACGATTTTTTTTTCACACTTTAATTTCCAACTTTGCCCCAAGGGTTCGGGTTCAATCCTCATACTAACCTACCAAAAATTTTATTTCTATTTTACCGCCCCCCTCCCTCAATGAGTTTTGATTTACCCAAAACCACACACACCTCCAAACACCCGGGCAACGCCGGGTACCCCCCGCTAGTCTATATATATAAAAGGCAAAATGTGTGTGACCATTTCATGTATGTCTGGCAAAGGCTTTTCTCGCACACACTCCCAGGTTCGTTACTATCGCTTACAACTGTTTATATAGGTCCTAGATAATAATATCTAGGATTTGGGAAAGCGTGTCGTGTCTAGATTTATTTACGTCAACTTTTACAAAATTATTGCTGTGTTGGCTTCTCGTGTGTTGATTTGGCTTTTTCGTATAAAAAGTGAAACTAATTCAAACGGAGGTGTTCTCGGCATCACTCCGGGAAACATCCAGAAGCAATCAGCTTTGATCAATGTTGTATATCAGACAATTACTATTCAATCTGGATAATTGGGAGCTGGTTTCCCCCTCCCCAACATCTGTTGGGGAAAAAAACAGTCAAATTTGGGTAAACAAACCCAAATGCTGCCTCGCAGCAAAAGTTAACTGCATAACTTCCATTTGACCTTCTTAATTAGGTCAAATCGAAGCAGCAGAGTTAACTTTTATTGCGGACACCTGTTTTTAATAGTTAAATAAATAAATTCAAATGTGTCTCCGTTGTATGTCGCGGTGGCCCAATGGTTAACGTCACATTGTTTTTTTTTTTTCACATTTTAATTTCCAACTTTGCCCCAAGGGTTTGGGTTCGATCCCCATGCTCACCTACCAAAACTTTTTTTTTTTATTTTAGTTTAGTTTGATTTACCCAAAACCACACACACCTCAAAACACCTGGGCATCGCCGGGTACCCTCGCTAGTCTATTCTAAAACCGAAAAGTAAGAAATCTATTCTCAACACAAAAAGAAATCTATTCTCGAGACAAAAAGCTTGTCCGCTTAAAATGCTAAAGCTTTTGTACGAGTAGACAATTACAAATAATTTCACCAACTTGAAGCTTTCAACAACAAGAAAAATAAAATAATCAGCGATTAAGCTAAAAAGAACTTGTACAACTAATGATTACCTTATCCCAGTCTTTTCGATACACATCTCCACAAGGTCTACAAGCCATGATGTTCAAGCTGGAAAAAGAAAAGAATAATGTTTTAATAATATACTAGTAAGGGGTACCCGGCGTTGCCCGGGTGTTTGGAGGTGTGTGTGGTTTTGGGTAAATCAAAACTCCGGGGGCCACCGCGAGATGCTAACGGAAACACGTTTGAATTTATTTAATTACTTAAATTAGCAGGTGCACGTTTTAATGACTTAATGAGGTCAACTTTTGACTGCGGGATATTATTTAGTGCGGAATGCTTTTTTTTTTTTTCCCCAAGATGTTGTGGGGGTAGGGAGAAAAAGCTCCACTTGTCCAAATTGAATAGCAACTGTCTTCTGATATAAGGAAATAATATTTCCACATTGAGTAAGACTGATTGCTTTCGGACATTTCTGGCGATCGAGACCGGAAAAATACCTAGACAATTAGTGTCGCTTTTATTATAGGAAAAGGCCTAACCCACATGTGGCGAGTGAAAACTGTTGAATATTTATCTTCCCGAAGTTGAGCAAATTAAATAGACAGGTGAGCTCCGTTGTTAACTCTGAGATATTACGATTTACATGTGATATAAAAAGTTTTAAAAAGTTGTTAGGCGACTGACCGCTTCTCTGAAAAAAGCCTTTTGTAGACATACAGAAAAAGCGAACACATATACATACATTTTCGCTTTTATATTAATAGATTGTCTATATATATAAAGCGAAAATGTGTGTTTGTATGTATGTATGTATCCATGTATGTATGTGTGTTTGTATGTCTGCTAAAAACTTTTGACAGACAGAAAAAAATCCACAAATTTGGTTTCATATAAAAGCCCGACCCTCAGTACGACAAATACCGAATTTTTGGCCCGAAAGGTCCACTCTAAGTTAGTCATCTGATCCTTTTTCTACAGAGGGGTGGGGCCAAAAAAGTGACATTTTAACAATATTTATACGTAATTTAATAAACACTGAGTCATGTCACGTGACCTGGACGGAAACAAGCTGTAATGGTGGTCTGTATATGAAAACATTGAATATAATAAGAGTTTTTTTATCGGTAAAAAAGGCGCCTATCATACAGATCAAAATATTAACTTTCATGTTATGAAAACGTTACCAAAGTTATTAGCAGGTTAAAAATAGTTAGATACGATAGTTAAACGAAAAATAACAAGCCAAAAATGTGAAGTAAAAAAAAAAATATGCTTAAAAAAATATTAACGATCGATGTTTTTACAAAAAAACAAAGCAAAACGCCATTTTCTTTTTAGTAACACTATTTCTCTTTAGAGTAAGGAAGACGAAGAGAGAGAGGGAGAGAAAGAGAGAGACACACAAACAGAGAGAGAGAGATGTCTAGACAGGAAACGAGATTCGTTTTACTATGTTTTAAAATGTAAACAATGCATCCAAAAACATTACATATACGAAATAAGAGTGAATGGATTTGATCATATCCCAGGCATAAATCCTCCTTATTTTCGAGTAAAGTTTGTTTCTACGAAAGATGAGACCACTTGAATTCTAAGAACAGATACTACACTTTGATCTTAGACAAAAGACAAAGTAACCGTCTTATACAGCTTAATTTTCTACCGAGCATTATCTTCTATTATAAAAATATGCATAATTTATATTTATCGATTACTAAATTGAGACAAGATGTCATATTCCAAATGACTACTTGGGATTACCAAATGACTTATGCAGATAACTAAAGTTAAGCAATATGTAGTCTGGTCATTCTAAGATGGGTGACTACTTGGGAGTTGTTTGGTGTGTTCTTAATGAAATAGAAAGCCAAGATGATGTATCAAAGTTATTATTTTAGTAAGAACGGAGCTATAATTAATGTTAAATCAAGAAAAATGATTATAGAAATTAGTAAAATATCCAAGAATTATGAAAAATGATGACATGTGAGTTATTTGATTAGTGTGTTTGTAATGAAATAAACAGTCCCGACAATGTCTCAAATGTATTATTTTAGTAAGAGGTATGCGATAATGTTGGGTAACTCATGAAACATGATTGTCGAAATAAGTAACATATCCAAGAATTATGAAAAGTTATGAAATGTAAGTTATTTCATTTGTATGTTTATAATGAAATAAAAAGCCCAGAAAAAGTCTCAGAGTTATTTCTTTAGTAGGACGGGGTCAATTATGTGGGTTTAATCATGAAAAATTATTGTCGAAATTAGTAACATATCCAAGAATTATGAAAAATGATGAAATGTGAGTTATTTGATTGGTGTGTTTGTAATAAAATAACTAGCCAGATAATATCTCTAAGTTATTATTTTAGTAAAGGGATTTTTTGGGTTAAATCATGAAAAATGATTGTCAAAATTAATAACATATCTAAGAATTATGAAATATGATAAAATGTGAGGTATTTGATCGGTGTGTTTGTAATGAAATAACCAACCAGAAAATGTCACAAAGTAATTATTTTAGCAAAAGGAAATGATATTATGTGGGTTTAATTATAAAAAACGATTGTCGAAATTAGTAACATATCCAAGAATTATGAAAATGATTAAATGTAAGTTATTGGACTGGTGTGTTTATAATGAAATGAACAGCCCAGATATAGTCTTAAAGTTAATATTTTAGTAAGAGGGGGTCGATTGTGTGGTTTAGATCATTAAAAATGATTGTTGAAATTAGTAACATCTTCTATATATATAAAAGCGAAAATGTATGTATGATTGTGTGTTTGTATGTCTGCTAAAAACTTTCGACAGACAGAACAAAATTTCACAAACTTGGTCTCATATGAAAACCCCATCCTTCGCCCGACAAATATTGAAAAATTTACCAAAAACGTTAATTTTTTCATCCTGAAATCAGCACTTTTCTACAGGGGAGGGTCAGCAAAAACCATCCTCTCATGACGAAATTGGTTCTACGCATGTGTCAGACAACGTCATAACACCTGATTTAGTTTAAATATTTGAAGAACTGACACAATTTCATGTATGTCGTGTTAGCTCAGTTGGTTAGAGCGTTGGGTCATTATCTAAAGGTTTTTGGTTCGAATCGTGGTGTGAGATTTCTTCTTTTTTACTTCGCTTATTCTTAGGTTTTCATTAACACCCCCCAACCCCGACTGACCACACACACCCAAAAACACCTGGGTACCAACCGATTTTTTAAATTTTAATATCGAAACAGGCTTATTTAAGCCATTTTTCACGTGTTTTCTTTTTTTTTGGGGAGGGGTATTTTTCAGATTTTTTAAAGCAGTTTTAACGTTCGTTTTTCTGTTTTCTTTTTTCGATTTTTACATTTAACATCGTTCGTTTGCCTTACGTTAGTTTTCTTTTTTTTTTCGATGTTTTGATTACCCCACCGCCCGAGTACCCTCCGCTTTATTTTTCAGACAACTTTTAACGTTCGTTTTTCTGTTTTCTTTTTTGTTTTTTTTACTTTGCTTATTCTTACGTTTTCATTAAATCCCCCCACCCCCGCCGGACCACACACAACTCCAAACACTCGGGCAATGCCGTGTACCACCCCGCTAGTCTATATACGTATATAATAGTGAAAACGTGTGTTTGTATGTATGTATGTGTGTTTGTATGTCTCGCAAAAACTTTCGACACAGGTCACGGATTTTCACAAGATTGGTATCATTTTAAAGTTCCAACCTTCGCCGGACAAATATCGAAAAATTGGCCAAAAACATTAATTTCTTCACCCTAAAATCATCAGTTTTCTACAGGGAGGGGTCAGCAAAAACCGGCCTCTCATGACAAGTTCGCTTCTACGCATGCGCAAATGACGTCGGAACATGATTTACTTTAAATATTAAAAAAAAAACAATCCAATTTCATCAACGTCGTCTTAGCTTAGTTGCTCAGTGGGCGGCCTCATTATCTAAAGGTTTTGGGTTCGAATCGTGGTGTTAGACGTTTTTTTTATTTTTCAGATTTTTTAAAGAAGTTTTAACGTTCATTTTTCTGTTTTATTTTTCCATCATATTCGCGTTTTCTTTTGTTTTTCCGATTTTTACATTTAACATCATTCGTTTGCCTTACGTTAGTTTTTTTGTGTTTTCTTTCGATTTTTTAAAGTTTTAACATTTACTTTTTTTTTTAAATATTTACTTCGCTTATTCTTGTGTTTTGATTAACCCCCCCTCCTCCCGAGCACACACACCTCTAAACACCCTGGCAACGCCGGGTACTCCCCACTAGTATCTAAGGAAAGTGAAAAAGGATTAAATGTGTATTATGTGATTGGTGTGTTTGTAATGAAATTACCAGCCAAGCCAATGTCTTAAATGTATTACTTTAGTAAGAGGAAGGGGATTATGTGGGTTAACTAATGAAACATGATTGTCGAAATTAGTAACATATCGAAGAATTATGAAAAATGATGAAATGTGAGTTATTTGATTCGTGTGTTTGTAATGAAATAGACACCCCAGACATTGTCGCATGGTTGTTATTTTAGTAAGAGACGGGCGATTATGTGTGTTAAATCATGAAAAATGATTGTCGAAATTCGTAACATATCCAAGAATTATGAAAAATGATAAAATGTGAGTTATTTGATTGGTGTGTTTATAATGAAATAACCAGCAAGACAATGTCTCAATGTTATTATTTTAGCAAGAGGAGAGGGGATTATGTGGGTTAAATCATGAAAAACGATTGTCGAAATTAGTATCATATCCAAGAATTATGAAAAGTTATTAAATGTAAGTTATTTGATTTGTGCGTTTATAATGAAATAAACAGCCCAGATATTGTCTGAAAGTTAGTATTTTAGTAAGAGGTGGTCGATTATGCAGGTTAAATCATAAACCATGATTGTCGAAATTAGTAACATATCCAAGAATTATGAAAAATGATTAAATGTGAGTTATTTGATTGTTGTGTTCCTAATGAAATAGACAGGCTAGAAGATGTAACAAAGTTGTTATTTTTGTAAGAGGAAGGGGATCGTGTCGGTTAAAGAGGGGGGGGGCGATTATTTGGGTCACTTCATTAAAAATAATTCTCGAAATTAGTAACATATCCAAGAATTATGAAAAATGGTCAAATGTGAGTAACTTGATAGGTGTGTTTGTAATCAAAAAACAGCTATACTATGTCTGAAAGTTATTTTAGTAATAAGAGGTGGCAACAATGTGGATTAACTCATGAACAAGTATTGTCGAAATTAGTAACATATCCAAGAATTATGAAAAATGAAGTTTTAGTTATTTGGTTGGTGTGTTTATAATGAAATAAACAGCCCAGTCAATGTAGCAAATTTATGATTTTAGTAAGAATTGGGCGATTATATGTGCGCACTCATTAAAGTTGATTGTCGAAATTCATAACATATCAAAGAATTATGAAAAATGATGAAATGTGAGGTATTTTATTGATGTGTTTGTAATGAAATAAACAGCCCAGAAATGTCTCAAAGGTATTATTTTAGTAAGAGGAGAGGGATTATGTGATTGAACTCAGAAAAAATGATGGTTGAAATTAACAATATATCCAAAAATTATAAAAAAATGATGAAATGTGAGTTATTTGATTGCTGTATTCGTAATTAAGTAGACATACCAGACAATTTATGGAAGTTATTATTTTAGTAAGAGGTCGCGATTATTTGGGTTACTTCATTAAAAATAATTGTCGAAATTCGTAACATATCCAAGAATTATGAAAAATGATATAATGTGAGTTACTTTGTTGGTAGGTTTGTAATGAAATAACCAGCCATACAATGTCTAAAAGTTATTATTTTAGTGATAGAAGGGGGCGATAATGTGGATTAACTCATGAAAAATAATAGTAGAAATTAGTAACATACCATAGCCTATGTATCAAAATTTTTATTTTAGTAAGAGTGGGGGCGATAATGTAAGTTAAATCATGTGACATGTTTGTTGAAATTAGTAACATATCCAAAAATTATGAAAAATCATGAAATGTGAGTTATTTCGATGAAGTGTTTGTAATGAAAAAGCAGCCAAGACAATGTCTCAAAGTTATTATTTAAGACAGGTGAGCGATAATGTGGGTTAAATTGTTGAAATTTGTAACAATCCAAGAATTATGAGATTCAACGAGATACGTGCACATATACCCTTACAGATAACCCGGAGTCACCCTGGATTCATTGAGATACATGCAAATGTATGCAAGCAGAATACACAGTCACCTGGGATGTAATGAGATAGATGCAAATATATACTAGCAGAATACTTGGTGTTGCCTTGGATTGAATTAGATTGATTGAAATATATGCTAACAGAATACCTTGTATCGCCCAGGATTTAATGAGATTGATTGAGATATATACTAGCAAAACACCCAGCATTGCCTGGGATTGAATGGAATAGGTGAGAATACATATTAGCAAAATACCTGGCATCGTTTGGGATTTGATGAGATAAATGTGTTGTATATTACCCGTCCTTGCATATACATGCTGTAAATGACCTACCCTAGGTAAGATACAATTATTTCATATGTGTAATACCCGTCTTATGTAGATAAAATATTCTTTTGTTCGAAATAGCAAATGATACATAAACATACAAAATTCCTCTCTCATAAGAATAACAAATATATTACAAAACCAAATTCAAATTTTTCATTGTTTATACAGTCCTGAGCAACGCCAGGTAGCCCCGCTAGTCTATATATATAAAAGGCAAAATGCGTGTGTGTGTGTGTCTTGGAAAAACTTTCGACACAGGCCACGGATTTTCACCAGATGAGTATCATTTTGAAGCTCCACCCTTCGGACAACAAATATCGAAAAATTGGTTAAAAACATTAGTTCCTTCACCCTCAATAGGACACTTTTCTATAGGGAGGGATAACAAGAAATCGTTCCTTTATGACAATCTAGCTAAATACGCATGCGCAAAAGACGTTCCTTGAATTAGTTTAAATATTATAAAAAGCAAACTAGATTCGCTCACGCGGTCATGGCACAATAGTCAAAGTGGCAGCTCTGTTATCTTGAGATTGCAGGTTTGATCTGAGGTATCAGATAAACTTTTTTTTTTCGATTTTTAAAGTTTTAATATTGAGACAGGGTTATTTATGCCATATTTTTGTTTTTTCTTTTTCTTTTCATCGCGTTCGCTGTTTTTTTGTTTTTGTTTTTCCGATTTTTTTAAAGAAGTTTTAACATCGTTCGCTTACATGTTCTTTTTTTTTCTATCACGTTTCCTGTTTTTTTTATTTTTCTGCACTTTTTAAAGAACATTTAAACAGGGTTATTACTTTGCTTATTCTTTAGTTTCCATTTTTTTTAGATTTACCCCCCCCCCACACACACACACATCTCCAAACACCCTGGCAACGCCAGGCACCCCCGCTAGTCTATATATATAAAAGCGAAAATGTGTGTATGTATGTATGTGTGCTTGTATGTCTGCTAAAAACTTTTGACAGACAGAAAAAAAATTCACAAATTTGGTCTCATATGAAAGGCCGACCCTCCGAACGACAAATATCGAATTTTTGGCTCGAAAGGTCCACTCTAAGTTAGTAAGCTGATCTTTTTGTACAGGTGGGGGGGGGGGCAAAAAAAGTGACATTTTAACAATATTTATACGTAATTTAATAAACGCTGAGTCATGTCACATGAGCTTGACGTAAGCAAGCTGTAATGGCGGTCTGTATATAAAAACATTGTATATAATAAGATTTTGTTATCAATAAAAAAGGCGACTACAATACACATCAAAATATTAACTTTCATGTTATGAAAACGTTACCAAAGTTATTAGCAGGTTAAAAATAGTTAGATACGATAGTTAAACGAAAAATAACAAGCCAAAAATGTGAAGTAAAAAAAAATATGCTTAAAAAAATATTAACAATCAATATTTTTACAAAAAAAAACAAAGCAAAACGCCATTTTCTTTTTTTAGTAACACTATTTCTCATTAGAGTAAGGAAGACAAAGAGGGAGAGAGAAAGAGAGAGATGTCTAGACAGGAAACGAGATTCGTTTTACTATGTTTTAAAATGTAAACATTACATATACGAAATGTGAGTGAATGGATTTGATCACATCCCAGGCATAAATCCTCCTTATTTTCCAGTAACGTCTGTTTCTTTACAGCTTGAGATACCAGGTATAACCTCCTCCTTATTTTCTTAGTGGGAGGGGGGGGCGAAAGATGAGACCGCTTAAATTCTAAGAACAGATACTACACTTTGATCTTAGCTAAAAGACCAGGTAACCGTCTTATACAGCTTAATTTTCTACCGATCATTATCTTCTATTATAAAAAGATGCATAATTCATATTTATCGATTACTACATTGAGACAAGATGTCATATTCCAAAAATCAGATATGAACTAAAAACATTGTTATTTTGAAGGCCATTCTCATTTTCGAGTGACGTTTCTTTTTCTAAAGCTTGACATGCAAGCATGACCTATTCCTTATTTTCTTAGTGGGGGCGAAAGATGAGACCGTTTGAACTCTAAGATTAGATACTACACTTTGATCTTAGCCAAAAGACCAAATAAAAAAAAAGATGCGTATTATATATTTTTCGTATATTAAGACAAAATTTCACATTCCAAACATCACAAATCGCTAAACTGCTGATTCCAAATTCTGAAATAAAAATATTATTATTCAGAAAGCCATTCTTAGTATTGGGAGGTTATGTTTTTTATATAATCTTCAGTTAAGGAGGAGGTAGGAATACATTGAATGTTTCCTCCCAAAATAACCAGCGTTGCCTGAGATCGGATAAGATTGGTTGATATATGTACTAGTCTAATACCCGGTGTAGCTCAGGATTGGATAAAATTGGTGTATATGTACTAGCAAAATACCCAGCGTCACCCGGGATTGTCTGACATAGCACTAGCATGACATATATACTAGTTGATTACCCAGCATGGCCTGGGATTGGATAAAATTCTATTTACTGAATACTAAATTGACACAAGATGTCATATTCCAAAAATCACATCTGAACTAAAAACATTATTTAGAAGGCCATCCTTATTTTCGAGTGACGTTTCTTTCTCTAAAGCTTGATATGCAAAGCATGACCTCCTCCTTATTTTCTTAGTGGGAGGGGGGCGAAAGATGAAACCGCTTTAATTCTGAGAATAGATACTACACTTTGATCTTAGCCAAAAGACAAGTAAAAAAAAAAGATGCGTATCATATATTTTTCGTATATTAAATTAAGACAAAATGTCATATTCCAAAAATCACAAATCGCTAAACTGCTGATCCCAAATATTGAAATAAAAACATTATTCAGAAAGCCATTATTAGTATTGGGAGGTTATGTTTTTATATAATCTTCAGTTAAGGAGGAAGGGTTTTAAAGAATTCATATAAAAGTATTATGTATTAGCAGATTACCTGACGTAGATGGAAATACATTGAATGATTCCTCGCAGAATACCCAGCGTTGCCGAGAATCGGATAAGATTGGTTGATATATGTACTAGCTTAATACCCGGCATATGTACAAGTAGAATACCCGGCGTAGCTTGGGATTGGATAAAATTCATGGAATTTTTCCTAGCAGAACACTCGGCGTCGCCTGGGATTGAAAAAAATTGGTTGATATATGTACTAGCCAAATGCGTCGCCCGTGATGGATTACATAGGTGTATATCTGTACTAGCAAAATACACGGAATAGCACAGGATTGGATGAAGTAGGTGTATATAAAGTAGCAGAACAGTCGGCGTTGCCTGGGATTGTATGACATAGGTGGATGTGTACTAGCAGAATACCATGCGTCACCCGGGATTGTATGACATAGGTAGGTCCGATTCGACAATTTTGAAGGTGCTTGTACAGTAGAGGTTCGATTTGACAATTTTGAAAGTGCTTGTGCAGTATAGGTCGGATTTGACAATTTTGAAGGTGCTTGTGCAGTATATGTCTGATTTGAAAAATTTAGAAGGTGCTTGTGCAGTATAGGTCCGATTTGACAATCTTGAAGGTGCTTGTACACTATAGGTCTGATTTGAAAAATTTGAAAGTGCTTGTGCAGTATAGGTCCGATTTGAAAAATTTTAAGGTGCTTGTACACTATAGGTCCTATTTGAAAGTGCTTGTATAGTATAGATCCGATTTTAAAAAATTTTAAGTTGCTTTTGCAGTATAGGTCCGATTTGACAAATTTTAAGGTGCTTGTGCAGTATAGGTCGGATTTGAAAATTTTTGAATGTGCTTGTGTAGTATAGGTTGGATTTGAAAAATTTTCAAGGTGCTTGTGCAGCATAGGTCCGATTTGATAAATTTTGAAGGTGCTTGTTCAGTATAGGTCCGATCTGCCAATTTTGAAGATGCTTGTGCAGTATAGGTCCAATTTGATAAATTTTGAAGGTGCTTGTGCAGTATAGGTCCGATTTGACAATTGTGAAGGTGCTTCTGCAGTATAGGTCCGATTTGACAATTTTTAAGGTGCTTGTGTAGTATAGGTCAGATTCGACAATTTTGAAAGTGCTTGTGCAGTATAGGTCCGATTTGAAAATTTTGATGGTCTTGTGCAGTATGGGTCTGACTTAACAATTTTGAAAATGCTTCTGCACTACAGGTCCAATTTGACAATTTTGAAGATGGGTTACTACTTGGGAATACCAAATGCTTGATGTAGATCACCAAAGTTAAGCAACATTGTCTTGGTTATTATCAAATGGGTAATTACTTGGGAATACCAAATGCTTTATTTAGATCACCAAAGTTAAGCAACATTGTCTTGGTCATTATCAGATGGATGACTACTTGGGAATACCAAATGGTTTGTATAGATCTCTAAAGTTAAGCAACATGTTCTTGGTCATTAACAAATGGGTGACTACTTGGAAATACAAAATTCTTTATGTAGATAACCAATTATCAGGTGGGTGACTATTTGGAAATACCAAATGCTTTATGTAGTTCAGCATAGTTCAGCAACATTTATCTGATGGGTGACTACTTGGGAATACCAAATGCTTTTTGTAGATCACCAAAGTTAAGCAACATTGTCTTTGTCATTCCAGATGGAGTCTAGTCATTATCATATGGGTGACTACTTGGGAATACCAAATACTTTACGAAGATCATCAAAGTTAAGCAACATGGAGTCTGGCCATTATCAGATTGGTGTCTACTTGGGAATACCAAATGCTTTATGTAGATAACCAAAGTTAAGCAACATTGTCTTGGTCATTATCGGATTGGTGACTACTTGGGAATAACAAATGCTTTATGTAGATCATTAAAGTTAAGCAACATTATCTTGGTCATTAACAAATGGGTGAAAACTTGTGAATACCAAATGCTTTGTATGGATCACCAAAGTTAAGCAACATTGTCTTAGTCATTATCAGATGGGTGACTACTTGGAAATACCAAATGCTTTATGTATATACCTAAAGTTAAGCAACATATAGCCGTGTCCTTATCAGATGGGATGCTACTTAGGAATGCAAAATTCTTTATGTAGATCACAAAAGTTAAGCAACAGAGAGTCTGATCATTATCAGATGGGTAACTACTTGGGAATATCAAATGTTTTATGTATATCTTCAACAAAGTTAAGCAACATGGAGTCTGGTCATAATCAGATGGGTAACTACTTGGGAATGCAAAATGGTTTGTGTAGATTAACAAAGTTAAGCAACATGGTCTTGGTTATTATCGGATGGTATGGTTACTACTGGGTAATACAAAATGCTTTATGTAGATCACCAAAGTTAAGCAACATTGTCTTTGTCATTAAAAATGGGTGATTACTTGGGAATACCAAATGCTATATGTAGATAACCAAAGTTAAGCAACAATGAGTTTTGTCATTCTAAGATGGGTGACTACTTGGGAATACAAAATGCTTTATGTAGATAACCAAAGTTAAGCAACATTTAGGTTGGTCATTCTAAGATGTGTGACGACTTGGGATTACCAAATGATTTATGCAGATCACTAAAGTTAAGCAACATGGAGTCTGGTCATTATCAGATGGGTGACTACTTGGGAATACAAAATGCTTTATGTAGATCAATGTAGCAAAGTTATTAATTTAGTAAGAAGAAGGAGATTATGTGGATTAAATCATGAAAAATGATGGTCGAAATTATTAACATATCCAAGAATTATGAACAATGATGAAATGTAATTTATTTTATTGGTGTGTTTGTAATGAAATAACCAGCCAAGACGGTGTCTCAAAGTTATTAGTTTAGTAAGAGGAAGAGGACTATGTGGGTTAAATCAGGAAAAATAATTGTAGGAATTAGTAACATATCCAAGATTATTGAAAAATGATGAAATGTGAGTTATTTGATTAGTGTGTTTGTAATGAAATAACCAGCCACACAATGTCTCAAAGTTATAATTTTTGTAAGGGGGAGGGTTATTTGGAGTAAATGAAGAAAAATGATTGTCGAAATTAGTAACATATCACAGAATTATGAAAAACGGTGCAATTTAAGTTATTAGATTGGTGTGTATGGAATGATATAACCAGGCAGATAACGTTTCAAAGTTATTTTTTTTGTAAGTGGAAGGGGATTTTGTGGGTTAAATCATGAAAAATGATTGTCGAAATTAGTAATATATTCAAGAATTATGAAAAGTGATGAAATAAAAGTTTTTTTTATTTGTGTGTTATAATGAAACAAACAGCCCAGATAAAGTCTCAAATTTATTATTTTAGAAAGAGGGGGTGTATTATGTGGGTTAAATCATAAACAATAATTGTCGAAATTAGTAACATATCCAAGAATTATAAAAAATTATGAAATTTGTGTTATTTGATTGGTGTGTTCATAATGATTATGTATCAAAGTTATTATTTTAGTAAGAGCGGGGCTATACTTTGGGTTAAATCAAGAAAATTTATTGTTGAAATTAGTAACATATCCAAGAATTATGAAAATGATGAAATATGAGTTGATTGGTGTGTTTGTAATGAAATAACCAGCCAGACAATGTCTCAAGGTTGATATTTTAGTAAGAGAGGCGCGATTATGTTGGTTAAATCATTAAAAATTGTTGAAATTAGTAACATATCCAAGAATTATGAGAAATGATGAAATGTGATTTATTTTATTGGTGTGTTTGTAATAAAATAAACAGCCCAGACAATGTATCAAAGTTATTACTTTAGTACGAGGAAGGATAATGTGAATTCAATCGTGAAAATAATTGTCAAAATTAGTAACATATCCAAGAATTATGAAAAATGATTACATGTGAAATGTATCAAAGTTATTTTAGTAAGAGTGGGAAGATATGTGGGTTTAATTATGAAAAATGATTGTGGAAATTTGTAACATATCCAAGAATTATGGGATTCAATATATACTTACAGATTACCCAGAATCCTCTGGAATTGAATGAGATACATGCAAATATATATTAGCAGAATACCTGGCGTTGCCTTGGATTGAATTAGATTGATTGAAATATATAATGGCAGAATACCTTGCGTCGCCCAGGATTTCATTGGATTAATTGTACTAGCAGAACATCTGGCGTTGCCTGGGATCGAATGAAATAGGTTAGAATATATATTAGCAAAATACCTGGCGGTACTTTGGATTGAATGAGATTGGTGGAAATATATAGGATTTAATAATGTAGGTGCAGATAAATACTAACAGAATACCTGGCATCACCTGGGATTAAATGATATAGGTACAAATACAGAATAGACAAATACTTGGCGTCGCCCGGGATTGTATTAGATAGCTGCACTTATACAAAAGCAGAATATCCGGCATTACTCAAGCTTGCATGAGATACGTGAGATAATTTATTTGCAATATCCCCGGCGTCACCCAGGATTGAAGGAGATTGATGGAAATATATATTAACACCAGGATTGAAGGAGATTGATGGAAATATATATTATATATATAACACCAGGAATTTTATTCCTGGTGTTGCCCGGGATTAAATGAGATAGGGGCAAATATATATTAGCAGAATAATCAGCGTCGCCCTGAATGAAGGTGGTGAAATATAAAGTTTGTACCGGAAATGGCTTAAACAATTTTCTATCTCAAAATTACTTCATTTGTGGTCAATTCCAGATATGGCTTGAACAGTTAATGATCTCACAATTAGATTAATATATTGTTGGTTTTCTATGAAAGTTTCCTAGGCCAGTTTCTATAGGAGGTGATCTATATTTGTTAAAATGTTTTATGTACTCATCCGGGAATGATGTGATGGTTGTAGTAGTGGGTAGAAAGAAGCATGATGATGTTAATTTTAAACGTGCTCTTGGGTTTTCTTTTGGGGGTTAAGTTGGAGAAAGTAATGTCCGTTTTTGGGTAAAAAAAATGTATGTGAAATTGTTTAATATATTTATTTAAATGACCCATCTTAGTGAAGGTAAAATTATTTTAAATATGTATGTGTTATATATTCACCGTCCTTGCAAAGGTAAAATTATTTTAAATATGTGTTATATATTCACCGTCCTTGCAAAGGTAAAATTATTTTAAATATGTGTTATATATTCGCCGTCCTTGCAAAGGTAAAATTATTTTAAATATGTGTTATATATTCACCGTCCTTGCAAAGGTAAAATTATTTTAAATATGTGTTATATATTCACCGTCCTTGAAAAGGTAAAATTATTTTAAATATGTGTTATATATTCACCGTCCTTGCAAAAGTAAAATTATTTTAAATATGTGTTGTGTATTCATCGTCCTTGCAAAGGTAAAATTATTTCATATACATGCTGTAAATTATCTACCCTAGGTAAGATACAATTATATCATACGTCTAATACCCGTCCTAGCTAGGTAAAATATTCTTTTGCTCGAAATAGCAAATGATACATAGACATTAAAAATTTCTCACTCTTAAGAATTACAAATATATTCAAAATCAAATTTAACTTTCTCATTGTTTATACGGTCCCGGGCTACTTTCTAAAAATTGTTTCAGTTTTCTTAAAATTATGGTAGCCTTGGTGGTAAGAGAAATTATTTAACATGTTGTACAATACCTGTCAATAGTATGTGGAATTGTTTCATGTATGTATTTTAATTACCCATCTGAAGGTAGGTATCATTATTTTAAATATGTGTTGCATATAACCCATCCCCGCAAAGGAAACATTATTTCATATATATTGTATAAATTACTTATCCTAGATAATGTACAATTACTTGATACATGTAATACCCGTCCTAGGGTAGGTAAAATATTCATTTGCTCGAAAAAGCTAATGATACATACACATTAAAAATTCCTCTATCCGAAGAATAACAAATATGTTCAAAATCAACTTCAATTTTCTCATTGTTTATATGGTCCCGAGCAACGCCGGGTAGCCCCGCTAGTATATAATATATGAAAGATAATTTTAAAAACCTCAGTATATTCCTACTTATAGTAGCAGGCCTACTACTACTAATTACATCCAAGTTACAGTCGTGTAATTGTTATGGACTTCCATTTCTTGTAATAAATAATTTTACCAAGAATTCTTCATAAGTTTTGGTTTCGGTTATATGTGAGGGAATTCAAGTTATATATATTTTTTTCATAAGTTTTGGTTTCGGTTATATGTGAGGGAATTCAAGTTATATATATTTTTTTCATAAGTTTTGGTTTCGGTTATATGTGAGGGAATTCAAGTTATATATATTTTTTCATAAGTTTTGGTCGAGGTTCAAGCTGATGCACACAAATCATATGGACATATTTTGGTTGTCTCTACATCGTAATTGAAACAAGCAAGCAACTAAATTATTCAAACATTGGTTGGTTGATTTTGGATAATTAAACATATCTACCTCTAAAAGTTTTCTTATTGAATTTCTTTTTACAAAATCTCGATGGATTACCAATCAAGGATCAAATTTTCAAAATATCAGAAAAAATGTATTTAATATTCACAAGAGTTGATTTAAGTAATTTATCACCAAATGATTTCAGAACTGCTAACAACATTTGGAATTTCCTAAGAATTAAGTATTACAACCGCAAAAGCCAAGTCAACTATAGTATTACAAAAGATCCTGTATAAAAACTCATGATGTGATGGTAGTAACTGTAAGGCATAATAATTGATTTGCCATCTATTTTACATGCTGGCATGTCTGGGACGGCTCTTTGAAATTGACTTCCAGACTAATCTATCACTAGTAAACAAGTTAATATCCCTTTTTCTTTATCAGTTTCTACTATGTTTTCCATGGCCTTCAACAGCGAGCTGATCCTAATACCTCGATTCTTTTTAAATGACAGTTGCACAGAAACAAGTAATAATAAACATTCTAATTGATATATATTGAATAAATGATAGCAATCAAGTGTGTGTGGGGGGGGTATATGAGAGTGTGTGTGTGTGTGAATTCCTGTATATATGTCTTTTTCTTCTTTTCAATTTTCTTATCATTTTGTTCTGGCTGGGGATGGGGCATCCTACCAGATCCTAAACATTCACCAGCTATCTCATACATTCCAACCGAGAGATCTTTTTAAGATTCTAACCATCCTTCAAAGTGCAATGTTTTGTAACTTCCTTGCATTTGGTTCACTGGGTATATTTGCTGGCTAGTTTTTTAAATTATTTTTATGAATATAGTTGCTCCTATAATTACTGAAAATAGAGATCTTTCTTTTTATGTTATATATGTATAACATTGATATTTCGTTATATATGTATAACATTGATATTTCGTTATATATGTACAACATTGATATTTCGTTATATATGTATGACATTGATATTTCCTTATATATGTATAGCATTAATATTTCGTTATCTTTTCCCTCTCAGCTCTGTTTAACTCAGCATTATAGGGGACACTAACTTTTAAGATTGCTTTTTTTCCCCCTTATTCCAGTGAAGTTTTCTAGGTACATAACTGCAAGAATTGTACATGGAATGTTCTGAGTAGTCACTCAGAACATTGTACACTGCAACATGAACAAAAGTTTATCTTGCCGTGTACATGGGTCTCAATGTTCTAGGATTTGATAAATCTGAATGAAACAATTTAAAACATAAATAATGAAGAATTTGATTGAATAAAACGAATGGAAAACATCAAAGAAAATGAATGAAAAACTCAATGTAAAAATCATAAGCATGTATTTCATGTAGTTTCTGAAACTGTATTTTATGTAGTTTCTGATTATTACACAGAAACCCACAGAAGTCATATTGTTTTTCTTACGAATGAAAAACAGTTTTTCTCAACATGGAAACTCTTGAAGAGGTCGATCATCAGCAGGCCAAGGGGACAAAAGCATCCTTAACTGCATCAGCAATTCTTGCATCACCTTCTGTCGACTTCGATCATAGCTTTAGTCTCGAAAAGAAATAAGTCAGAATTTACTAAGCCCTTGTCCACACCATTCTCTTTATGATTGTAAAACTTATGCATGCAAGTGACCTATGTAAACTGGAGGGATTTCAACCATTACTGCCTATGCCATATCCTCTGTGTCTGCTGGCAAGTTTTTCTCCAGCAGTACAATTCACACTTGCTGCATGATCCACTGCCTGCAAAAATCTCTTTTTACCAGATGCCTTAATTGGTTCATCTATGGCCTTTGACACATGCAAGTAACTTTATCTATGAAGTCATTGATCTAACACCACCACTAGGCTGGAAGAAACGTTGCAGTGGTCAACTCAAACCCTGGCTCAGGACAGCAAAGCAGGATTCTGAACTGATTCTGGCCCTCACCTATGGGATCCATCACTGGAACTGCAAATGGCTTGGACTCATAATAGAAGCAGCTTTGGATCACAGTATCTGGTCAGCCAGTCTTCGGGACTTGGTGAACTTGTTGGAAAGAGCCGGCTCAACCAACCCAAGGTGAATGCCGCAAAGATGACCATGAAAATAAATCACTCAATAAGCCTCGGGCCTGATATATAGATGCCACTATTAACAAAATAATTTCATAAAGTACTAACTTTCAAACGGCACATGTTAAAATTTAAGCTAATTCAAATTATGAGTTTATAAATTACTGTTATTTAAGTTAAACTTCTGTTGCAAGTTTTCAAAATAATGGAAACAATTTTGTTGATATTATGAGGTATATTCCAATCTTAATGTGTTAACTTTCAAACAGTGGTGCATTTGTGTAGTTCCTAATGTTTATCTAATTATTATTTATAGAAGCTCTTCTCGTGTATTGAAAAAATATTCTTTTTTAGTTCACGTTATCAATATACTTAATTTTAAATAAATGTATATAATTTAACGGGAGTAGAAAGTGGATCCTAGATTTACTTTCAACACCCTCATAACACTTGCTTCCCTTATTTTGATCTTTAGTCCTCATATTCCATGAGTAATGTTTCTGACAAAAAGGGAAAATTGATGTTATCTGGGTCAAAATCTATTCCATCTAACATTTGTTGACAAGTTTTTTTATTTTAGCTCCTTACATCAAGTGGTTTTATGCCCTGTCTGGAGTGATCTTGATAAAAAAAAAAAAACAATTATCAGAAAACAACTATGTACAAGAGTGAGTACTTATGCATCCTTTGAACCAGATATAACTCAGCGTTCAGCTCGCTTTTTCTCAGAACACAACGTTAACAACTCGAGTTTGGTTGCTGTCTGATGTAACATAGCGATCAACCAATCACAACATGCGCGCTGAGTTTCAACATGACGTGCGTGTGCTCGAGCAATAGATGAGAATTTGGAAAAAGAAAAAAAATGAACTGGATGTCATAATAGATTTTTGTCAACAGCGGAAACTAATGGCAAAAGCAATAAAATGTGCATCTTAGCAAAAAGAGGTTGGTGAAGAGCTTCCTTACATGCCCACTACCTATTCTCTGTCCCCTTTGCCATCGTCTGATGCTGTCCAAAAGTCTGAGGAAAAAAAACATCTTCCTAAGGAAATTTTCCTGGCAATAGAAAAAAAAAGAGTCCAAGTCAATTGGCCAAAAAAAAAAAACCCAACCCACCCACTTTTGTTGTTTCATAAAAAATACTTGAAAAATATGCCCCCCCTACCCCTGCTCTAAAAAAAGTTTGTTTTAATTTTCCTTCATAAAATAAAAAAAAATACGTGACAAACAAGAAAAATCATCAAAATCATTTGCTTAAAATTATTTATTGGACAAAAAAAAACATTTGCTTATTTATTTGAAAAAAAGAATTTGCTTAAAAATTATTTATTTGACACAAAAAAACCCAACTTTTCTTCACACGGTTAATAAAAATTAAAAATGACAGTAGGTTTTTGCTTTTTTTTCTGTTGATATTTCTACATTTACAATTTTAATATTTTCTTTTTACGTAGTGTTTTCATGATTTCATCAGCAATGCTCGGCATTATTCGGCTGTTGATGTCATGATCCAAAGAAAGCCGAGCGAACGCTGAGTTACGTCTGGTTCAAAGGGTGTATAAGGTGATGTTTGAACTAGTGTTGGGATGATTAATCAGAAAAATTTGAGTTTAATTTCCAATTTGACAAATGATTTCTAAAAAAAGGTTTGAACTCAATTTTCCATTGCTAATGAAAAATGATAAATTTTTATTGTTTTTAAACTATAAAAATATGATGTAAATTTATTTTACTTGCATAAAAAAAACCCAAATAAAAACAACACCACTTTGCATACTTTCGGTAAATAATCTTTAAAAGAATGCAATTTATTTAACATGTTTTATTATTTGTAATATGGTAGGGTTTTCAGTTCCATTACTCAGCTGGTCAAAATTATAAGCGAACTGGCTCTTATCTTTTTGCACAGAAATAAATCCCAGATAAAAAATTGTCATTTTATCATGGTTATTGAATCGTATTATCCAGCCAAACACACATCAGCCCTAATATTTATTAGTTGACATATTACTAATGTAATCAGGGTGTAGGAATTATGGCAATTAGCTTAGCCTGGGAGCTGAACCTCTCAGGAGTAGCTACACCGAGGGCTCCACTCAAGCGACAGCATTACATTAGTATAAAGACTTTTGAGGTCCTAGTGCCGGTAAGTATAAACCCAAATACAGTTTAAGGAGTTCTTTTCTTTTTTTTTTTGGTACATCGTAAATTTAAAAAAAAAAAAATTCCCCTATCATATTTTATAAAAAACCTATTTGAAAAATAAATTCACTTAAAAGTGAATACAGAAAATAGTGAAAATCTAAACCAAGCATTTATTTAATGTGTCTTTTTTATTTTTTAATAATATTATCACATACCTAAAAATTCAATTAGAAGAAAATCACTCTCAATATGATGGACAGATGTTGACCCCATTTAGAAAATTTATCTCTCCACTCGCCATCTACTTTGTTGATCACAGCTTGTGTGTGGTGAAGAGACACTCTGTTGTGGTTCCATCTTTTCCAAGATCTAATTGATTCCATTTGACATACAAATGTTGTACCTTATCTGGATATTGCGATCAATGAAAAAGAGTTCTTTGCTTTTGATATGTTAACAGAAATTGCAATAAACTCCAGTGCATACCAGATAGATGACAGCAGCTTTCCTGTGTGCACATCATTGGCCATAACTTTCTAATCCTCAACAGGAAATCTACCTTTGACCGTCATGCCAATATCTGTGTTCAACAAAACTTCAATCTACGCAATGTTACAACCTTCTTTACCCAACTGCAGAATTAAAGGCTGCATTTGGAGAATCTTTTTCTCAAACCAATGTATCAGAAGCTTTGATGTTTAATAGGTAATGTGTTCACATTCACATAAAAAAAGAACATTATATTAAGTGCTATATAGACACCTACTACAATCACTGGTAGAACCTACAGAATCTTTGATGAATATTATGATAAAACAATTGCTGAATTTGCAAAAATTTAAGAACTTCAGTTTATTTGATATCTTCGAAACATGTTAGGATAAATAATTTGCAATTTTCTTTCTATGCACAACAAATGTAATTATCTAATAACATGATTTTGTGGCCTTTTGCAACATACTCAAAATCTTCAAAATGCAATATTTTGAAAAATGCTTTGAGCTCAAATTTTCGGGATTACCTACTTTTTTATGCCAACAATGGGAAAAGTTTGAAAAAAATTTTGAGAGGTATGGATGACATTTTCAAATTTTTGTGTATGATTTGATATGGCAGCAGCTAACCTATACTTTATTAACGTACCATTAAAGATTGTATTTATTAAAATGGCTGACAATATGAAGACATTAAAATGGTTGGTACAACATAGCCAAATTGCCAATAACAAATGTGTCCAAAATTCCTATGCCCATAGCAAGAAACAAAAAAACGCATTGACTGTTATTGTTATACTTGCCTAAAATGCAACAAAACAAAAAACATACAGGTGGACTCTTTTTTTTTTAAATGTCCATTTAAACCTAAGCCAAATCATAAAAATAATATATTGTCAATGTTTGAAAGTACCACAAGTTCACTTTATGAAAGAGACTGGTGTATAAATAGGTACCCCAAACTGTTTTTTTTTTTTTTACTGTAAAAAAAACTTTTTAGGTATACATATATGGTGCTGCAAGATATATTTAAAAAATTCCAAATTTGTCTTAGTTTCTCAATTAGTATCTTAGTTATGGTCATTCAAAGTTAGTCAGACATTGCATTTTGTGTGATACTGAATATAAGGCAGTATATAACTGAAGATTCAACTTCAAATAAGTTGGGTTTTTTTAAACCCTTTTTCACCCAAAACAAGGTGTATTGTCACTTGGTTGTACCTCATCTGGATATTGCGATCAATGAAATAGAATTCTTTGTTTTTGATATGTTGACAGAATTGCAGTTACTATTTGATATCATGTTCTAACAGGGGATTGTGGAAAATTGTGCAGAGAGATATCTGTTCACATACATTTAAATTTCTGTATGTCAGTACAGTAAGAGAAGCAGAAGACTGGAATTCCAAAGTTTAACAGTCTTTAACAGGAAACAACTATTAAAATAGAAGGCTTTCAGTATCTACAAACCTCAACAGTGAAGTGCTGCTTGTCGGGTTGATCAGAAGTATGTATGTGGAGGGGGAACATGCTGAGACTTCATTAGAGAACCTTCCATTAAACTACTTGTAAAACAGGTACAGAGATGCAACATTGCAGTGGTTGGAGCTTGGTCAATAGTATAGGATCTATTAGATTTGAGACTCTTTTTTGACGCTAAGAGGAAGAGACTAGTGATAAATGCACCAGATATGACAAAAATACTCATGGGCTTGATACTCTCAAATGTGATTAATTTTCTAACGCAAGAGAGAGCCTATCTTCTTTGCAGCAGCTTTGGCAATGTTCTCAATGAATTCAAACTCATGTTACCTCTTAATGTTAAGCCAAGGAGTTTGGTGCTTTTTGCATGGCAATCAGTGATTGAGAATGTCTTTAAAATTTTAATGAAAAGAAGTTAGTTACCATCCATTTACGGCCTCATTCCACTACAAACCTGAAGTGAAAAATCTTAATAAATATAATGTCATATTCATTAAAAGAAAGATAATATAGATGGAATTAATAATTCTTAGAGATACAGTCTTAAATGTTGATGAAAATCACATGCCATTGCAACTTTGCCCATATAAGTTTTATTTTAGTATTGAAACTTATGATTCATGACATCATACGGATTAAACAAATTTATTTTTTTATCCATAAAAACATTTTATTTCTAATGTGTAAACACGTCCTGAATCCCAATTTAGCAGCTGTTGATAAAAATGGGTTAAATGTGTATTTTATCAAACCTTTTGTAGAACGCTACCCATTAAAAATACAAGTATAAAATATTTATACTTTACTAATTTTTGGATGAGGAATAAAAAAAGGATTAAAAATTTGTTGTTAAAAAAAGGTGAAATTAATAGGGGTCGGCTGTATGAGGGTCTATCTACAAATCCAGGAATGCAGTCTCATTTTGGATGCATTTTGGGATAAGAAACATAAATAAAATTAAATTTTTGAAAAATAGCAATGTTTGGCAGTTAGCAACCCAAAAAACTGCTAAAATACAATTTTGGCTAAAATCATAAAAAAAAAAAAAAAATGCTAAAATAACAATTTTGGCTAAAAATCATTAAAAAAAACCCTGCTAAAATAGCGAATTTTGGCTAAAGTCATAAAAAAAAAATTGTAAATCATCTCTGCTCCTTTGCATCCTTAGAATTACCCACCCTTAGAATTATTTTTAAATGACTTAAGTAGCAAGAACTTATAAATAGCTTTTAAAAGTAATTTCACATTAAAAATCACACCAAAATATGCAAAAAAGGGTAAAAATTTTAAGATTTTTCAGTAAATTTGTACACGTCATTGCAACAGCCGCCCACTTTTAGATTTCTCCTTATTCAGACTCAACAAAATCAGTCACAATAAGAGATTAACCAATCTTTGTGTTCTTAATGGTCAAATTACTGTATTCATAAATGTAGAATAATGAGTTATGAGTTGTAGAGTAATGGATCGAGCCATGCTAAGAGAATTGGGAATCACAACAATGGGAGAAGCTCTGTCTATCCTTCGACAAGCCAAGGAACCCGCTACCCAGACCATCTATGCTAAGGCACCAGCTGCCAGGCCTCCCCAACTTCATCTCGAAATGACCCCTCAACAATTCAGAAAATTTCGGATTGACTGGGAAGTATTCACCATCCCATTCTCCCATTGTTGTGATTCCCAATTCTCTTAGCATGGCTCGATCCATTGCTCAATGTATTTCCAACAAAACCCTCTCAAACGGATATACTGGAGTCGAACAACATAAGAAACATAACAGAGTCAACAGCCTTAATAGCAACATTTGCAGACAGCAGTAATATAGCCATGATATCACAAGACCTAATTCCTTCAGCAGGTCGTGGCGATCAACAATATAACAAATTAATAGACACAATACAGCAAGGCTTCCCAAAAACACATAATCTCACTGCTCCCGAAGTCCGTGAGTATTGGGAGGTGAGGCACCGCCTTAGCACTGACAATGGTCTAGTATTGTTGGATCGAAGGATCGTCATCCCCAAAACACAACGAAAAAAGGTCGTACACTGCCTGCATTCTGCACACCAAGGAGTAGTCGGCATGAAAGCACGTGCCAACGAATCGGTGTACTGGCCAGGGATGGATGCATCAATCCGCAGTATTAGGGCGAATTGCATGGTATGCTCAACCATCGCATCTAGTCAACCAAGGGAGCCTATCATTCTAACACGATCCCCAGAGTGGCCATTCCAACAAATCGTCATGGATATTTTTTATGTTGGAGATCACACATACCTTGCCCGCACAAATAGGCTAACTGGTTGGCTAATTTTATACCGCCTAGAATCAGGTCACACTACTACAACTAAATTGATGTCCATATGCCGACAACTGTTCCAAACATATGGTGCCCCAGAGGAACTCAGCACCGATGGCGGCCCACCTTTCACTTCCAGCACGTTCCAAGAATTTCTGAAAACATGGTGTGTTAGGCACAGATTATCTTCTGTTGCGTATCCCCAATCCAATGGCAGGGCAGAGCTCGCAGTAAAAACTGCAAAGAGGATTGTGAAAGGAAACACAGGCCCCCACGGTTCCTTGGACAATGACAGTGTTGCCCGGGCCATCTTGCAGTATCGGAATACCCCAATCCAAAGCATTGGCCTATCACCGGCCCAATTATTACTTCACCGTCGACTACGATTTTTGGTGCCCTGGGTAAGATTCAAAAGGAATTTTTGGAAAAAAAAATCAATTTTTGGCAGTTAACATTCCAAAAAGAACTGACAAAAAATGTGATTTTGCAGTAAAATGGGGAAATATTGCTGATTTCTTTAGATAAATGATGTTCTATGTGCTTGAAATTGATCTATTCTATTTTCTCATATTAAAATTGTGTTCATGAATATTATTCATGAGATATTTTGTTGAAAAATTGTATTTTGGGGCTATTTTTTTTTTTTTTTTTCAGGATATTTTGACCTAAATTTGTCTGTAGCATACAGAGAATCCCTAAGATTAATCCCCTTCCACTATTCCAATGACTCTCAACATTTGACCCTGCTTTCAACAGACCACAGTCCACAGTAGATTAGTCGCAGAAACCAACCAATTCACTCAAGATAACTGAAAGCATGAAACAAGAAAGAAGTAATCATTGAAAAAAAAAAATACTAACATGAAGAAAACTATGAAAATTAATCCAAGTATGGTTAAATTTCTGAAAAAAAAAAACTTGCAAACCTTTTCTTGCCAGTCTTAACTTAATTTGAAATGTTGAAAAAATCATACACTGTTTTCAGATATTTTAACATGAATCAAAGTACAGTCGTTGGTTCATGTGCAACCTGGTGGTAGTATCACCATTACCAGTAGCTCAGTTGGCAAGAGCACCTTACACCAGATTTAAATGTAAATGGATGCAGTGTATTCAAAGTCAGTTTTGCCAAGTTCTAGTTCCATTACCTGTTGATAAAAGCTGTAGAAATGCACAGAAGTACTTGAGAGCCTGAAAGGTTTGCAAGATTAATAAGTAAAGTACTAGGACGCAATCGAAACGTAACCAAATGAACAAAACTCTGTCTTCATTTTTGGCTTTGGAAAATTTTCATGAATATTTGCATGATTTTTCAAGGTGAAAATGTTATTTCTCAGTGTCAAGTTCGATTCCCCAGCCACTTCACACACCAAAATCTGATCACTCTCAATCTCTTTCTCATCATCTTCTACTTTAAGTCAGCATTGCAATCTGTGCGATAGACATGTTTAACAGTAGAACAGTCTAGAATCCTTCTCTGTGATATTTTTTCAGTAACCAATGTACCATAGCATAAATGGCTCCTCAATTCAGAATGTAACACACATTTGACCCACATGTAAAATCTTATTTTCTGCCTATTCTTCATTGTTTTTTGTCTGAAGCACTTTGAGAGCATATTTATTACCTGGCAAATTTATTATTGGATTGTGTAGTGGACTTTCGGTCAGTGTTCAAGTTGTGGATAACTTGACAAAGACTAAAGTTAATATTTATTTTATTTGATAAAATAAAATTACACAAATAAAAATGTGGCACAAGGCCGAAAAAGGGGGGTGGGGGTTAATGTTGACCTAACTAACATAACGTTAACTTAACTAGACTCTTTCACCAAAATACCAGAATCACTCTGTGGACATCCTACTTAAACCCCGAAAGTTACAAATATATATACATGATGTGGGGGGGTTGGGGATAAAAATCTTATTTACAAAATTGGATGAAAAATATACAATGCTAAAAGGTGGTTAGTAAAAAGAACCCCCTCACTACTAATTGTGGCGGATAAAAAGTTTTGCCAGTCGAAAAAATGTGGGTCCCACGAAAACTGACTTTATTCAAACACAACAAAAATGGCCCACATCTCTGGCAAAACAGTTTATCCGTCACCTAAGGGGCCGGGATTGGGGGTTATCGAACCAGAAGTGGGGAAAAAAAAAAAAAAAAGAAAAAAAAGGGACGCTGGGACAGGGAAAACCAAAAAAAGGGGATTGGGGCGATGATAGCATGCATACTCTAGCTAAGTTAAAAATCGAACAAAAATGCCTAACTAGCCTACTCTAGGAGGTCCGATGCATGTCTATGTTTGATCAAGTCACCCAAAATCCTTAAAAAAACCTAAGCCACTCAAAAAAGAAATTCAAGATTAGCTCCATTCACTTTACACAATCGCGAAACTTTCACCCACCTGTCGTTGAAATTCACAGGAGTGAGTTTCACCTTCTCCAGCTTAATTCGCATTTTCAATCGATATTTGAAAATGAGGACAAGCTGGGGAGCAGTGAAGGTCTCACCTCCGTAAACCTCCTTCTGTCGCGTCGTCCAAATCACGCCTCTCATAACTGCTAGTAAACACAGAAAAACATAGCGTTCTTCTTTCTTCATGGTCGGTGCCCAGTTGCAGCACGGGGAAACCGACTCCAGCACAAAAAACCGCTCGCTCAGCATGCGAACCGTGAAGCCTTCAACTAACTCACACAACGGTCGAACAATGGCGCAGTGGAAGAAAGCATGATCAAGGTCTTCCTCCCATTCTCCGCATCGGACACAATTGGGTGTCTCCGTAAAACCCGCTGCGTAAAGTCTTTTGCCGACCCAGAGGGCACTTCGTATTACCAGCCAGGTGAGTGATGCCTCGTAATTATCGAAGCAGCTCAACCCAGGCGCCCAAGGCCATATTGAGCGGCGCTCCTCCTTCGTAAAACCGAACTCCTCAATCTTTTCGTCTCGAACGGATCCCCTCACTAAGGCCCGATATAGCGCCTTGCGAGACAACAGCTGGGTGTCAGAGAGGCTTTCTTGGACCCGTAGAAGAAATCTCAAGGCCTGCCGACACTTGCGATAGAAAGGGCACTCGTTTCGGAACAACTTGTGTGCCTCCCCTCCAGCCGAATGCACACTCTCCAAAGCCTGAAAGGCTTTCTTAGTGTCTTCTATCCAGAAGACACCGTTTCCCTCACTTGGTGTACACATTCGATCCAGGTATATCAGCCTAAGAGTGTGTCAACGTATTTGCACACTAGGCATATCCAGACCGCCTTCAGATGGATGCAGGTAACAGACCTCCCGAGTAACCATGGCTTGCTTTCCGCGCCATAAGAATGCAAAAAGAGCACGCACCAGATCAACTAGTGTGGTCTCCGGGAGTGGAAGTACTGATAGACGGTAAAGGATCAGGGGGTAGATATGAGAATTGCATACCTCCGCCCGACCCTTCAAAGACAGATTTCTCAAGGCCCACAAATGAGATGCGACCTTGACCGCTTCCAATACCTCCGACCAATTTTTCTCCAGCTGGAGACCGGGGCCAAACCAGACGCCGAGTAGCTTGCATGGCCCATCAGCCCAACCAAAGGGTCCCTGAAGGGGCATACCCCTCCAGGCACCGATACGTAAGCCAATAGACTTAACGTAGTTAATTATGGCCCCTGTGACCTTGGCATACCGACTTGTTTCTATGTCAACGACTCTAATCTCGGCACTGCTCGTTACAAGCACAGTCACGTCCTCAGCATAGGCGGTATACTTTACCGGGGTAGAGCCACCTGGCAAAGTAATCCCGCGAAGGACCGGATTCACCCGAAGCTGGCGCAAATATGGCTCAAGCGCCAGCACATATAACATTGGGGATAACGGACAACCTTGACGGATCGATCTTGTTAACATGAAGGGTTTCGACCTCACCCCATTCACTTCTACCATAGCACCAGGGTTGGCATACAAGAGGCAGATCCAAGAGCGAAACTGGGGACCAAACCCAGCCGAGCGAAGAACAGCCTCTAGGTAACGATGGTCTACTCTGTCGAATGCTTTGGACTGATCTAAGTTGATCAGCGCGGCTTCTGTGTCGACTTTTTCTACGATCAAGCGTATCGTGTGCAAATTGTCTTGAATCGTCCGGCCCATTAACAGAACAAGTCTGTTCGGGACTTATTAGACGGTGTAAGACAATCTGCAGACGATTTGCTAAGATCTTGGCCAAAATCTTTAACTCTGTGTTTAACATCGTTAAGGGCCGGAAATTACCTATCCCATCCCCTCCATTTTTATCTTTGCGTAACAATTTAATGATCCCCCTGGTAAAGTACTGAGGTATGCACCCGTTCCTAAACCAGGAGTTAAAAAGTACGGTCAGCAAAGGGATAAAAATGGGCGACAGCCTCAAATACACCTCATAGGGCAGACCATCTATCCCAGGGGTCCTGTCTAGCCCGACCTGTTTCAAGGCCTCAATGACTTCTTCCTCTTTTATGCTACCTTCACACCTAGCTGCTTCGGTCGCCTCCAGGCGAGAAAAGTCAGCTAAATAGGTGTCAAACTGTTCAATAGTCAGACCAGGATCCTTGGTAAAAAGTTCCTGAAAATGAGTCCGAAAACCCTCCAAGATTCCGTCGTTTGAAGTTACGGTTCGTCCGTCCGGCAATGTGACACTGGCGATGTGTCGATCTGCAGAACGTCGAAACTCCTCCGCACGCAATGACGCGGCCATGTTTGTTGCCTCGTTTGGCGCACTTTTTAATCTAGCCCTAACTAATACTCCCTGGTCCTCCCTGTTATCCAAGGAGTCCAGTTCAGCCTTAACTACAGTATAGCTAGCACTATCCCCCTCCTCCACCGCCCTTTCTAATCTATCTTCTAGCGCCGCTTTCGCTGCTCTAGAACTACATTTGAGCCGGCGACTAAAATCAGCAGCGAAGGACCTAATGACTTTTTTAAGGTTGCCCCACCACTTATTCCCGATGATAGCCCCCGTCAATTCCCTCTGTATTGTTAGTAGAAGCTGTTCCCGGAAGTCCTTCACATCGAACAACGACGTGTTGAACTTCCAGTAACTAGCCATCCTAGGTTTAACACTATCTAAGTTTACTCGAACCCGGACAAGCCTGTGGTCCAAATAAACTATACTATGAAAACTTGGACAGTCTAAAAGCCCTAAGTCGACTCTCCTAACTAAGAACCGATCGATGTAACTCGAAAGTTGCACCGAATCGGAGCCGCGTCTACCTGTCCAAGTCCATGCTAAATCCCCGGGTTTTTCGTTCCGAAATTTATCGACAAGATCAAACTTGTCGACAAAGTCTCGAAACGCTTTAGCATCCCGGTTCTGATTAGTATCCCTTCTGGTATTAACCCCGCGATCTAACTCGGGATCCAGGACCGCGTTCCAGTCTCCCGCTAAAACTAACCGTCGAGACGAATTCATGAAAGGCTCGATTCGCCGAAAAAAGGAAACTAGCTCAGCATGGTTATTGGGCGCATAAACCCCAATAAAACGAAATGCCACATCCTTTACGGTAACATCTAGAACGAGCAATCTTCCCTCTGGATCCGCATAAATAGGGTCACACGACGCATCAAGAGTGCGCTTAACTAGCCAGGTAACCCCCCTTGCATGGGTATCATAATGTGCTGAATAGAGCTGAAAATCTGAGAAGCACACCCTGATAATCACTAGGAATGAAGTGAGTTTCCTGTATACAACAAATATCCACACCAAGGCATTGAAGGTCGCGTGCAACTCGAAGTTTACGAGAGGCGTCCCTCAACCCTCGGACATTTAAACTAGCTAATCTTAAGGAAGCCATCTTGAGTTACTTAGGGTTGAGAAACCTAATCAAACATAGACGGTGTCAAGACACCGACAGCTATCCCCAATGATCCAGTGGTCATCTCAGTGGTGATAGACCCGTCAGGGGACAGACCGCCGATGTCTAGGGGGAAGGTTAGTTTAACTGCCCTATAAAGTGAAGGATGGAGTTTGATGGGGACCCGTCCAACACATCGTTTTCTAATTTCGATTAAATCGTTGTCGTTGAAATAGGCTGCTGGAGGATAAAGGTTGAAAGCAGAGTTTGCTTCCTCCAGCATAGTCCATAGTCCTTTGGCCTCCTCGCGTTTCCTGACAACTGTTAGTATATGGTTTGTTTTAAAATTTTCAGGGTTAGTAATGTCTTTTTTTTGGTATGATTTGAAAGCGAGGAGGTTTCTGTATTCTTTCCTGCTATGGGACTTCATTATGTTCTCTACTTCCGCCGTGATCTTGCACACATCCTTCCCATTAAAGAAGGGTTGTTTTTTTTTCCTGGATTCAGTCTCTACAGAGGGGCTTCTGTGTCTTTTCTTATCTGAGGGGGGAGGAGGGGGCATGTCAGTTTTCATTGGAGAAGGGGGAGGGGTGTTCTTAGGCGTGTTGTTTGGTGAGCAGAATGGTGACGGTTTGGGGGTCTTTTTGGAGGGGGAACCTAGAGATGTCATTTTGGTGTCTCTATGGGGCAGAGAAGCTTTAGTAAGGGGGGGGGCTTTGCGAGGGATTTGCTTTTCTTTTGAGGTCGGTTTTTCAGGGAAAAGGGATTCAGGGAACTCTTTCTCCTCAGATTTTCTCCTTTTCTCATCAAGAGTCTCTTTTAGTTTAAGTAGGGTTTTGAATTTATTGCCCCCTGGGTCTTTACTTGTTCTAATTTCAATTTTCTCTTCTTTAGAGAGGGACTTAGCATAAGTCTTGGGTGGGGATTTTTTTGAAAGAGGAATGAGTGTCCAGTTGTCCTTCTTTTTGGGGGATTGTTTCTCTGAATTAAAGTCTTTTCAAACTCTTTAGGTGTGATTTCGTTTTTCTCTTCTGCTGGTGTCTGGGAATTGTCCTTAGGTTCTACATAACCTATTTTCCGGTCATTTGTAGGGATAATTTTTACAGCTGGCTTCCTTTTGGGGCATGTGTAAGTGAGATGGCCGACTTCCCCACATATCCAACATGCTGGTCTTCTGCCTGCGACCACGATTGGCAGCTTCTCTACGCCAGCCTCCAGGTAGTATGGTATACGTAAAAATGCTTCCGCGTTAAGCAGAATGTCAAAGGTCCATACTCCATTATAATGGTCCTCCTCTATTCCGGTTATGTCCCCAAACTTAAGTAAGAAAGCGGCTAGGTATTCCCCGGGGACAGCACCTGGAACTTCAAAAATGGACACTGTAGTTCTTCGCCTTCCTAAATATTCCATCCTCAGAACGTACTCATTGGTAATGATTTCTTTTTTTGTCATAGCTATGCATTCGTCTTCCGTCTTAAAAAGAGCTGCCCATGTGTTGTATCCTTTACATTTTGTAATTCGCTCAGCTCTTAAACCTGCTGATGCAATTAATTTGGTGACAACGTCTTTCGTTGATCTTATTAGTTTTTTTGTTTTGCGGTCTATTACAAATAGAGAAATAGTCCTCTTAGCAAACTCCTGTAACCGCGGTTGTTCCAACTTAATACCAGTTTCTGTCGTAAATTCAACGCATTTCTTTGCGTCTTCGACAAATTTTACCACGTCAATTTTTACTTTTGGTGGTTTTGTCCATCCACCTGATGCCTCATCTTCCTTCACCTCAACCGTCAGCACACAGCTGGCAGATGCCATGGCCGGCGTATAACAAGAGGAGAGAAAGATAACAGTCAAAAAAAAAAAAAGAAAAAAAAGAGTCCGGTAATTGAAAAAGTGGTGCCGGGGGAAGAAGAAGATAAGCAATAACAAATTTAACAAGGTGATAACAAAATATTAACAATATAACGCGCAGAATAACAATATACGAACCAACAAATTTTTAACCACGTAACTCGAACGATGAAGTCGTAGTCAGACAAAGACTAAAGTTAATATTTATTTTATTTGATAAAATAAAATTACACAAATAAAAATGTGGCACAAGGCCGAAAAAGGGGGGTGGGGGTTAATGTTGACCTAACTAACATAACGTTAACTTAACTAGACTCTTTCACCAAAATACCAGAATCACTCTGTGGACATCCTACTTAAAACCCGAAAGTTACAAATATATATACATGATGTGGGGGGGTTGGGGATACAAATCTTATTTACAAAATTGGATGAAAAATATACAATGCTAAAAGGTGGTTAGTAAAAAGAACCCCCTCACTACTAATTGTGGCGGATAAAAAGTTTTGCCAGTCGAAAAGATGTGGGTCCCACGAAAACTGACTTTATTCAAACACAAAAAAAAAAAAAAAAAAAAAAATGGCCCACATATCTGGTAAAACAGTTTATCCGTCACCTAAGGGGCCGGGATTGGGGGTTATCGAACCAAAAGTGGGGGAAAAAAAAAAAAAAAAAAAAAAAAAAAAAGGGGACGCTGGGACAGGGAAAACCAAAAAAGGGGATTGGGGCGATGATAGCATGCATACTCTAGCTAAGTTAAAAATCGAACAAAAATGCCTAACTAGCCTACTCTAGGAGGTCCGATGCATGTCTATGTTTGATCAAGTCACCCAAAATCCTTAAAAAAACCTAAGCCACTCAAAAAAGAAATTCAAGATTAGCTCCATTCACTTTACACAATCGCGAAACTTTCACCCACCTGTCGTTGAAATTCACAGGAGTGAGTTTCACCTTCTCCAGCTTAATTCGCATTTTCAATCGATATTTGAAAATGAGGACAAGCTGGGGAGCAGTGAAGGTCTCACCTCCGTAAACCTCCTTCTGTCGCGTCGTTCAAATCACGCCTCTCATAACTGCTAGTAAACACAGAAAAACATAGCGTTCTTCTTTCTTCATGGTCGGTGCCCAGTTGCAGCACGGGGAAACCGACTCCAGCACAAAAAACCGCTCGCTCAGCATGCGAACCGTGAAGCCTTCAACTAACTCACACAACGGTCGAACAATGGCGCAGTGGAAGAAAGCATGATCAAGGTCTTCCTCCCATTCTCCGCATCGGACACAATTGGGTGTCTCCGTAAAACCCGCTGCGTAAAGTCTTTTGCCGACCCAGAGGGCATTTCGTATTACCAGCCAGGTGAGTGATGCCTCGTAATTATCGAAGCAGCTCGACCCAGGCGCCCAAGGCCATATTAAGCGGCGCTCCTCCTTCGTAAAACCGAACTCCTCAATCTTTTCGTCTCGAACGGATCCCCTCACTAAGGCCCGATATAGCGCCTTGCGAGACAACAGCTGGGTGTCAGAGAGGCTTTCTTGGACCCGTAGAAGAAATCTCAAGGCCTGCCGACACTCGCGATAGAAAGGGCACTCGTTTCGGAACAACTTGTGTGCCTCTCCTCTAGCCGAATGCACACTCTCCAAAGCCTGAAAGGCTTTCTTAGTGTCTTCTATCCAGAAGACACCGTTTCCCTCACTTGGTGTACACATTCGATCCAGGTATATCAGCCTAAGAGTGTGTCTACGTATTTGCACACTAGGCATACCCAGACCGCCTTCAGACGGATGCAGGTAACAGACCTCCCGAGTAACCATGGCTTGCTTTCCGCGCCATAAGAATGCAAAAAGAGCACGCACCAGATCAACTAGTGTGGTCTCCGGGAGTGGAAGTACTGATAGACGGTAAAGGATCAGGGGGTAGATATGAGAATTGCATACCTCCGCCCGACCCTTCAAAGACAGATTTCTCAAGGCCCACAAATGAGATGCGACCTTGACCGCTTCCAATACCTCCGACCAATTTTTCTCCAGCTGGAGACCGGGGCCAAACCAGACGCCGAGTAGCTTGCATGGCCCATCAGTCCAACCAAAGGGTCCCTGAAGGGGCATACCCCTCCAGGCACCGATACGTAAGCCAATAGACTTAACGTAGTTAATTATGGCCCCTGTGACCTTGGCATACCGACTTGTTTCTATGTCAACGACTCTAATCTCGGCACTGCTCGTTACAAGCACAGTCACGTCCTCAGCATAGGCGGTATACTTTACCGGGGTAGAGCCACCTGGCAAAGTAATCCCGCGAAGGACCGGATTCACCCGAAGCTGGCGCAAATATGGCTCAAGCGCCAGCACATATAACATTGGGGATAACGGACAACCTTGACGGATCGATCTTGTTAACATGAAGGGTTTCGACCTCACCCCATTCACTTCTACCATAGCACCAGGGTTGGCATACAAGAGGCAAATCCAAGAGCGAAACTGGGGACCAAACCCAGCCGAGCGAAGAACAGCCTCTAGGTAACGATGGTCTACTCTGTCGAATGCTTTGGACTGATCTAAGTTGATCAGCGCGGCTTCTGTGTCGACTTTTTCTACGATCAAGCGTATCGTGTGCAAATTGTCTTGAATCGTCCGGCCCATTAACAGAACAAGTCTGTTCGGGACTTATTAGACGGTGTAAGACAATCTGCAGACGATTTGCTAAGATCTTGGCCAAAATCTTTAACTCTGTGTTTAACATCGTTAAGGGCCGGAAATTACCTATCCCATCCCCTCCATTTTTATCTTTGCGTAACAATTTAATGATCCCCCTGGTAAAGTACTGAGGTATGCACCCGTTCCTAAACCAGGAGTTAAAAAGTACGGTCAGCAAAGGGATAAAAATGGGCGACAGCCTCAAATACACCTCGTAGGGCAGACCATCTATCCCAGGGGTCCTGTCTAGCCCGACCTGTTTCAAGGCCTCAATGACTTCTTCCTCTTTTATGCTACCTTCACACCTAGCTGCTTCGGTCGCCTCCAGGCGAGAAAAGTCGGCTAAATAGGTGTCAAACTGTTCAATAGTCAGACCGGGCTCCTTGGTAAAAAGTTCCTGAAAATGAGTCCGAAAACCCTCCAAGATTCCGTCGTTTGAAGTTACGGTTCGTCCGTCCGGCAATGTGACACTGGCAATGTGTCGATCTGCAGAACGTCGAAACTCCTCCGCACGCAATGACGCGGCCATGTTTGTTGCCTCGTTTGGCGCTCTTTTTAATCTAGCCCTAACTAATACTCCCTGGTCCTCCCTGTTATCCAAGGAGTCCAGTTCAGCCTTAACTACAGTATAGCTAGCACTATCCCCCTCCTCCACCGCCCTTTCTAATCTATCTTCTAGCGCCGCTTTCGCTGCTCTAGAACTACGTTTGAGCCGGCGACTAAAATCAGCAGCGAAGGACCTAATGACTTTTTTAAGGTTGCCCCACCACTTATTCCCGATGATAGCCCCCGTCAATTCCCTCTGTATTGTTAGTAGAAGCTGTTCCCGGAAGTCCTTCACATCGAACAACGACGTGTTGAACTTCCAGTAACTAGCCATCCTAGGTTTAACACTATCTAAGTTTACTCGAACCCGGACAAGCCTGTGGTCCAAATAAACTATACTATGAAAACTTGGACAGTCTAAAAGCCCTAAGTCGACTCTCCTAACAAAGAACCGATCGATGTAACTCGAAAGTTGCACCGAATCGGAGCCGCGTCTACCTGTCCAAGTCCATGCTAAATCCCCGGGTTTTTCGTTCCGAAATTTATCGACAAGATCAAACTTGTCGACAAAGTCTCGAAACGCTTTAGCATCCCGGTTCTGATTAGTATCCCTTCTGGTATTAACCCCGCGATCTAACTCGGGATCCAGGACCGCGTTCCAGTCTCCCGCTAAAACTAACCGTCGAGACGAATTCATGAAAGGCTCGATTCGCCGAAAAAAGGAAACTAGCTCAGCATGGTTATTGGGCGCATAAACCCCAATAAAACGAAATGCCACATCCTTTACGGTAACATCTAGAACGAGCAATCTTCCCTCTGGATCTGCATAAATAGGGTCACACGACGCATCAAGAGTGCGCTTAACTAGCCAGGTAACCCCCCTTGCATGGGTATCATAATATGCTGAATAGAGCTGAAAGTCTCTAAGGAGCACACCCTGATAATCACTAGGAATGAAGTGAGTTTCCTGTATACAACAAATATCCACACCAAGGCGTTGAAGGTCGCGTGCAACTCGAAGTTTACGAGAGGTGTCCCTCAACCCTCGGACATTTAAACTAGCTAATCTTAAGGAAGCCATCTTGAGTTACTTAGGGTTGAGAAACCTAATCAAACATAGACGGTGTCAAGACACCGACAGCTGTCCCCAATGATCCCGTGGTCATCTCAGTGGTGATAGACCCGTCAGGGGACAGACCGCCGATGTCTAGGGGGAAGGTTAGTTTAACTGCCCTATAAAGTGAAGGATGGAGTTTGATGGGGACCCGTCCAACACATCGTTTTCTAATTTCGATTAAATCGTTGTCGTTAAAATAGGCTGCTGGAGGATAAAGGTTGAAAGCAGAGTTTGCTTCCTCCAGCATAGTCCATAGTCCTTTGGCCTCCTCGCGTTTCCTGACAACTGTTAGTATATGGTTTGTTTTAAAATTTTCAGGGTTAGTAATGTCTTTTTTTTTGGTATGATTTGAAAGCGAGGAGGTTTCTGTATTCTTTCCTGCTATGGGACTTCATTATGTTCTCTACTTCCGCCGTGATCTTGCACACATCCTTCCCATTAAAGAAGGGTTGTTTTTTTTCCTTGATTCAGTCTCTACAGAGGGGCTTCTATGTCTTTTCTTATCTGAGGGGGGAGGAGGGGGCATGTCTGTTTTCATTGGAGAAGGGGGAGGGGTGTTCTTGGGCGTGTTGTTTGGCGAGCAGAATGGTGACGGTTTGGGGGTCTTTTTGGAGGGAGAACCTAGAGATGTCATTTTGGTGTCTCTATGGGGCAGAGAAGCTTTAGTAAGGGGGGGGGGCTTTGCGAGGGATTTGCTTTTCTTTTGAGGTCGGTTTTTCAGGGAAAAGGGATTCAGGGAACTCTTTCTCCTCAGATTTTCTCCTTTTCTCATCAAGAGTCTCTTTTAGTTTAAGTAGGGTTTTGAATTTATTGCCCCCTGGGTCCTTACTTGTTCTAATTTCAATTTTCTCTTCTTTAGAGAGGGACTTAGCATAAGTCTTGGGTGGGGATTTTTTTGAAAGAGGGATGAGTGTCCAGTTGTCCTTCTTTTTGGGGGATTGTTGCTCTGAATTAAAAGTCTTTTCAAACTCCTCAGGTGTGATTTCTTTTTTCTCTTCTGCTGGTGTCTGGGAATTGTCCTTAGGTTCTACATAACCTATTTTCCGGTCATTTGTAGGGATAACTTTTACAGCTGGCTTCCTTTTGGGGCATGTGTAAGTAAGATGGCCGACTTCCCCACATATCCAACATGCTGGTCTTCTGCCTGCGACCACGATTGGCAGCTTCTCTACACCAGCCTCCAGGTAGTATGGTATACGTAAAAATGCTTCTGCGTTAAGCAGAATGTCAAAAGTCCATACTCCATTATAATGGTCCTCTTCTATTCCGGTTATGTCCCCAAACTTAAGTAAGAAAGCAGCTAGGTATTCCCCGGGGACAGCACCAGGAACTTCAAAAATTGACACTGTAGTTCTTCGCCTTCCTAAGTATTCCATCCTCAGAACGTACTCATTGGTAATGATTTCTTTTTTTGTCATCGCTATGCATTCGTCTTCCGTCTTAAAAAGAGCTGCCCATGTGTTGTATCCTTTACATTTTGTAATTCGCTCAGCTCTTAAACCTGCTGATGCAATTAATTTGGTGACAACATCTTTCGTTGATCTTATTAATTTTTTTGTTTTGCGGTCTATTACAAGTAGAGAAATAGTCCTCTTAGCAAACTCCTGTAACCGCGGTTGTTCCAACTTTATACCAGTTTCTGTCGTAAATTCAACGCATTTCTTTGCGTCTTCGACAAATTTTACCACGTCGATTTTTACTTTTGGTGGCTTTGTCCATCCACCTGATGCCTCATCTTCCTTCACCTCAACCGTCGGCACACAGCTGGCAGATGCCATGGCCGGCGTATAACAAGAGGAGAGAAAGATAACAGTCCAAAAAAAAATAAAAAATAAAAAATAAAAAAAAAGAGTCCGGTAATTGAAAAAGTGGTGCCGGGGGAAGAAGAAGATAAGCAATAACAAATTGAACAAGGTGAAAACAAAATATTAACAATATAACGCGCAGAATAACAATATACGAACCAACAAATTTTGAACGATGAAGTCGTAGTCAGACGAAGACTAAAGTTACCTCTCATGAAAGAGGAGAACTATTTATGGTACAATGGGAAATTCCATTGTGCACACATGGGCCAGTCTATTCTTTGGATTGTGATTGGCTGAATCACCTGATTGGATATGCTTGTACATAAATACAAGCCCTCAGTCCAGCTCAATCTGATGTCTGTCTTGTGCATGAGCTGGACCCTTGGTAAGTGTTGCTGCTATTATTATTATTGTTGTTGTTGTGTGTTATTGACTACTACAGTTCTTTTGATTATTCTGCATCTCCCCTCTTCCCCCCCCCGAGTAGGCTGGGTTGTATGAGAGGTGTATCTCTTTTAGGCCTAGTTTGTTGTGTGGTAGTAACCTAGAAAGAGCTCGAGGAATCCTTGATCGAAAGCGTGGGGGTATATGTGTGGTTTGTTGTTGGGGTTTGGTTGCTGTGTATGTGCTATTACAGGGAGACAGTGGGAGATGCAACAATGTAGTATCGCTTGAGGGACTTGTTGGTCCTAGTGCTGCACTTGGTATTGGGGTTGGTGCAGGCTTGAGTTCGCATTTTCTGAGGAAACGGCGGTTCCTAAGTGTGATCCTTCCGGATCCGTTAACCCTGATTCGGTATTGTCGATCTGGTAGGGAACTGATGATTTTGCCTGTTGTGTTCCATCTGCGATTGACTGGATTTTGGAAGGCTACGGTGTCACCAGCTTGTAACGGTGGAAGGTTGTGGGTATATTTATTGTATCTTTCTACTATTTATTTATTTTTTTTTTTTTTTACATAGGCATCACCACATTTTCAAGGCCAAGAGGCCACTCAAGGATAAGGGTTAAAGAGTGTACAGTAGAAATTGGACAATATAGTAATCATTAGTAATGAAAATTTGGTAAATTTGATAAATTATATGGAACGGCTCATCAAGAACTTATTTACGTTAGACTTGAACACAACCATATTGTAGTCAGCCGGAAAGCAGGAAAACGGAAGACAATTCCACAGGCGTGCAGTTCTAAGAAAGAAGCTCTGTTCATGGAATCTACGTTTAGGTTTAGGCACAGATAAAGAGTGGGGGGAATTTTTGATAGTGTTTACAGCTAGACGAGTGTTTCTTGTGAAAGTTTGGCGAGGGGGGACCATAGATTGAAGCTCAGTCAAACACTTTCCATGAAAATAACGATACATCAGAGACAAACTCGCAACATCTCTTCTGTGAGATAGAGGTTGCAAGGAAGAGAAAAGGACATCTCCTACGAGGCTACGAAGTCAATTTTGAACTCTATCAAGGCAGGCCAAGTCCTTTCTAGCAGCTCCTGCCCAGATGTGGCAACAGTATTCCATCCTTGGACGTACCTGGCTCTTATATAGATAGAGAATAGCATCAGCAGTGAGATATCTATAGGATCGATAGAAAGATCCCACCATTTTTCCAGCGGCCTTGGCAACAGATTTGATGTACATGTTCCATTTAAGATCAGGAGTAATGGTCAAGCCAAGAAGCTTGTCAAAACTTGAGGCCTCCTGAAGACGAGAGCCATTCATTTCAATTGATGCCAGATGTGGGTCAGAATGTTGATGATGTAAAGAGAGAAGCTTGGTTTTAGATGCATTAAAAGTAACCAGCCACTCCTTACCCCATTGTACTACGTGCTCAAGATCAGAGGAGAGAGAATTGGAGAGAACTTGGTCGTTTATTGTCTTAGATGTGCTACCATAAATGGTAGTGTCATCAGCATAGATGTCTACAAATGATGTAAGGATGTGATTTGGAAGATCATTAATATAGATCAGGAAAAGAGTTGGGCCCAGGATAGATCCCTGAGGGACACCGGCATTAATACTGTGAGCTTCTGATTTTTGCCCCTCAACTACTACTCTTATGAACCTATCAGAAAGAAATGATTTAATAATTGAGAAGACATTTCCAGCAATACCATAGCTAGAGATCTTATGAAGTAAACCTTTATGCCATACCCTATCAAAGGCCTTAGATATGTCAAGACCAATTGCCCTAGAAAGGTTGCCTCCGTCGAGAGATTTGCTAATCCTATGAGATATAACTGTAAGCACATCTGCTGTAGATCTAGCAGAACGGAAACCATATTGAGTGTCACTAAGAAGGTTATTTTTGTTGAGATGGTTGATTACTATTTTTGCATTGCGGTGGTGGAGCATTTCCTCGCGATGTTGTGCCGCTGACACCCATTCAGGATGAGGCTTGTAGAGGATTGGCTGTGATGGGATGGAGTCACGTAGTCGACAGTGAAGTAATAATTGAGCCGGTGATAGGCCAATGCTTTGAATTGGGGTATTGCTCCACCACCGCAATGCAAAAATAGTAGAAAGATACAATAAATATACACACAACCTTCCACCATTACAAGCTGGTGACACTGTAGCCATCCAAAATCCAGTCAATCGCAGATGGAACACAACGGGCAAAATCATCAGTTCCCTACCAGATCGACAATACCGAATCAGGGTTAACGGATCTGGAAGGATCACACTTAGGAACCGCCGTTTCCTCAGAAAATGCAAACTTAAGCCTGCACCAACCCCAATACCAAGTGCAGCACTAGGACCAACAAGTCCCTCAAGCGATACTACATTCTTGCATCTCCCACTATCTTTCTGTAATAGCACATACACAGCAACCAAACCTCAACAACAAACCACACATATATCCCCACACTTTCGATCAAGGATTCCCCGAGCTCTTTCTAGGTTACTACCACACAACAAACTAGGCCTAAAAGAGAAATACACCTCTCACACAACCCAGCCTACTCGTGGGGGGGGGAGAGGGGAGATGTAGAATAATCAAAAGAACTGTGTTAGTCAATAACACACAACAACAACAATAATAATAATAGCAGCAACACTTACCAAGGGTCCAGCTCATTCACAAGACAGACATCAGATTGAGCTGGACTGAGGGCTTGTATTTATGTACAAGCATATCCAATCAGGTGATTCAGCCAATCACAATCCAAGGAATAGACTGGCCCATGTGTGCACAATGGAATCTCCCATTGTGCCATAAATAGTTCTCCTCTTTCATGAGAAGTAACTTTAGTCTTTGTCAAGTTATCCACAACTTGAACGCTGACCGAAAGTCCACTACACAATCCAACAGATCCCACCATCTTTCCAGCGACCTTGGCAACAGACTTGATGTACGTGTTCCATTTCAGATCAGGAATAAAGGTCAAACCCAGAAGCTTGTCAAAACACAGGGCCTCACCCAGACGAGAGCCATCCATCACAATTAATGCCAGCTGGGGATCAGAGCGTTGATGATGTAAGGATACGAGTTTGGTTTTGGATGCATTAAAGGTAACCAGCCACATCTTCCCCCACTGAACTACGCGCTCGAGATGAGAGGAGAGAGAATCAGAGAGAACTTTGTCATTTACAGCCTTTGATGTGTTGCCGTAGATGGTTGTGTCATCAGCATAGATGTCAACGAATGATTTAAGTATGTGTTTAGGGAGGTCATTGATGTAGATCAGGAAGAGAGTTGGGCCCAGGATTGACCCCTGAGGGACTCCAGCATTTATATTGCAGGCCTCCGATTTTTGTCCATCTACCACTACTCTTATGAGCCTATCGGAGAGAAATGATTTAATGATTGAGAAAACATTTCCAGTTATACCGTAGCTGGAAATCTTGTGAAGTAGACCCTTATGCCATACCTTGTCGAAGGCCTTTGATATGTCAAGAGCAATTGCCCTAGAAAGGAAGCCTTTGTCAAGAGATTCACTAATCCTGTGGGATATAAACGTCAGCACATCTGCGGTAGATCTTGCAGAGCGGAAACCATATTGTGTGTCACTAAGAAAGTTATTCCTGCTGAGGTGGTTGACTATTTCTCTATTTAATATGGATTCCAGCAACTTACTCATAACACACAGGAGACTTATAGGTCTGTACTGAGAGGGAGATGACTTATCACCTGAATTCTTAAATACAGGGCAAACTGATGAGGTCTTTCAGGGAGTCGGAAAGCACTTCTCCTTAAGGCAGCGCTTAAATAGTTTCGTAAGTATGGGAGCAAGTTCTGGTTGAATCTTTTTTAACACTATAATTGGGATGCCATCAGGGCCAGTTGCTTTACTGGAATCTAGGTTCTTTATTAGCTTTGTTCGGGACTCTTTCTCTTTGTATTCTGAACAATGTTTTTTTTTGTTTCTTTCAGTTTTTTACTGCATCTACCTTCAATAAACCTGTTTATGGCATTTCCTGTCTTCACTGTTTTGATTGCTAGTACGTGCTTATGCTAACTGTTTAAGGATTGTATGTTTCTAAATAAACGCATCCTGGCGACAGTATAGTAAAAAATGGAGGCTTCCCAGACAGATGGATAACACATGGAATGCTTCAACTGTCAGAACTACAAACCCTACCAACCGTGGACGTGTTTACAGTTCTTAGCGGATTACAGTTTTACCACACAGAGATAAATGTACACCACTCCAACAATAGTGCTGCCCACACCGTTCATTTTATTCTTTCAGTTTTCCTTTAGACTTTGCCTTATTATGGACGACCTTTTCCTTCTCCCCTTCAACGATGTCAGCCAACATGTCAAACCATACAAGGTCTCATGCTTCTCGCTCCTCACGGTCCTTCAGCAGATCATCAGTAGCTGCCGCTGCTGCTATCGCCAAAGCAAACGCTGAAGCGGCCAAAGCACATTTAGCCTCCATCGACAAAGAAATCAAAATAAGGATGGAGTTGGAAAAGGTGCAGCTCGCAAAGGAAACAGCTGCAGCCGTGGCTGAGGCGGAGGTTCTCAGGGAAGCTGCCGATGAGTTAAATGAGCGGTCTAGCTGCCATCATTTGCATTTGAACCCTGACTGTACACCTGCTGATTCTAACACAAGAGTCAAGGACTACCTAGCTGACCAGGCAAAGCAGCCTAAAGAGGAAATTATTGGACCCCAACCACTTCAAGAATACAATTATGACCAGTATAAACCTGGCAAGCAATCACCTCCCTTCAGACAGAGGAGCTCAGAGGGACCCACGCGATCACCCCCTGTTATCAGCCTTCACCCACCCACCTCACATGTGGAAGGCACCAAACCATCCAATAACTGGAACTTCACTGACAACAGGAATGCTTATCAGTCCCAATATATGTAAGACTTTGTGAGATACCTTACCCAGCGTGAATTGATTACTACTGGACTGCCACTCTTCAATGAAGACCAGAGGACTACCAAACTTGGAAACGGTCTTTCCAAAGTGCCGTGAAACACCTCAGTCTCACATGTAGTGAGGAAATAGACCTCCTCGTAAAGTGGCTCGGTAAAGAGTCAGGAGAACATGCAAGGAGATTAAGATCAGCCCACCCGAATCATTCAGAGAAGGAACTTAGGAGAATATGGGACCGACTCGAAGAATGTTACAGTGCCCCCGAGATGATAGAAGATGCGCTCTTTAAACGAGTGGACGATTTTCCAGGGCTGTCTAACAGTGTTTCTCTGTGAGGCTAAGAGAATTTGGTGATCTAGCTACTGAACTCCTGTCAGCTAAGAAAGATGGAGACCTTCCTGGACTTGCTTCTCTGGACACCGCGGGAGGACTTTGTCCCTTCATTGCAAAATTGCCATCCTCGCTTCAAGATAGATGGTTATCTGTAGGCTCTGAGTTCAAAGAGCGCCACTAAGTCATGTTCCCTCCATTCAAAGTGTTTGTGAACTTTGTCACACAGCAAGCTAGGATAAAAAATGATCCAAGTTTCAGGATTAACCCACCGGTGGACAGGGTCCCACCACAAGAACGCAAACACAGAACAATATCTGTGAACAAAACTGAAGTGTTCCCCACAGTTTCCAACTTTGAGAGTCAACAAAACAAGAACGAGCACATACCCATGCAATATTGCCCACTGTACAAGGTCTTCCCCCCATTGTCAAAATGCCGCGCCTTTTGAGAGAACCCCTGAAAGAACGTGAGACTTTCATAAGAGAAAATGACATCTGCTTCAAATGTTGCTCATCTACAACACATACATCCAGGTTCTGCAGAGATAACGTTAAATGCAAGGAGTGTGACAGTGAAGACCACAACACTGCTCTTCATCCAGGGCCACCACCATGGATCGTCGATGTGAGACCTACTACAAAACACGGCGAGGAGGATGACTCCCCAGCAGTCAGATTGATCTCACAATGCACACAGGTTTGCGGTGGCGACCTGTCAGAAAAGTCGTGTTCTAAGATTTGCCTGGTGAATGTTTACCCAACTGACCAACCAGACAAGGCGGTAAAGATGTACGCCATCATAGACAAAGTAACCGGTCCTTGGCACACTCAGAATTCTTCAACACCTTCAAGAGTGACGGACCGAGTTTCCCTTACTCCCTGAAAACCTGTGCCGGAGCAATACAGACCACAGAAAGAAGAGCAGTAGGCTTTCAAGTGGAATCCCTAAATGGAAAAATTCAGCATCCCACTCCCCAGTCTGGTCGAGTGTGAGGAAATACCTAATGATAGGTCCAGCATCCCAACCAGAGGCAGCATTCCACCACCCACACCTTAAAAGAATAGCTCACCTCATTCCTACCGTGGAGCCTAAAACTCCTATTATGCTCCTTCTCGGACGAGACATCTTAAGAATCGACAAGGTGCGTGAACAAATAAACGGCCCCACGATGCTCCATATGCCCAGAAATTAGACCTGGGATGAGTCATAGTAGGCAACGTCTGCTTAGGGAAGTTTCACCCTCCACCCATCATAAAGACATTGCATACCTATATATCTGAAAAGGGACGCCCTACCCTTTTTGAACCATGCCCAAACAACCTCAAGCGTTTCTTTGCCATTCACGGCCCGGCTAAACATATACGTTCCGATCGTGGGACAAATTTTGTGGGCACCTGTAAGGAGTTGCACATTGAATCCAACACAAGTACGAACTCTATCACTAAATACTTAACAGATCAAGGCTGTATCTGGTTGTTCAACCCTCCCTATGCCCCTCATATGGGAGGAACTTGGGAAAGAATGATTGGCATGGCCAAAAAGATTGGACGCTATGTTCCTGCAACATAAACAGAGATTGACCTATGAGATACTTACCACCTTCTTGGCAGAAGTCACCGCCATAATCAATGCTCGGCCTCTCATCCCAGTATCAATAGACCCGGATGAACCTGGCATAGTTACACCTGCTACCATCCTCACTCAGAAAGCGGGGATATCCTTCACACACGAACACAATTATGGACCCAAAGATATCCTCAAAAGTCAATGGAAATTCATCCAACATCTGGCTGAAACTTTCTGGAGCAGATGAAGAAGAGAATACTTGTCTTCGATCCAAATGCGCACAAAGTGGAGATAAACCCAACTTAGAAACTTAGAACCAGGGAACGTGGTGTTGCTCAACGACAACCAGGCTGCGAGAAACAAGTGGCCCTTAGGACTGATCACACGTGTGTTCCCCAGTGAAGACAACCTAGTAAGGAAAGTGGGAGTCAAGATTTCCAGAAAGGATAGCACCAAGCTCCTCCTCAGACCCATTACCGTGGTTGTCCTTCTTTGTACCGAGAACTAGAAAACTTATGATGTCTAAGACGTCAGGCGAGGAGTGTTATGCCTCTGAGTTTTGTCCCTTAAACAGTTATCTCCCTTGGCCGGACATTTTTCTTATTGAGTTTCCCCTGACTTCATACCGGCAGATTGACCAGTGTTTTGTCCTCTAACTAGCTGGCTTTCTACTCTGCCGCATGGCTTTTTTTTTCATCTCATTATCCTAAGCCGTTTTAAGCTATCTCTGGTAAGAAACATTATATTATTCCCTTTCTAAGACACTTTTTAATACCTTAATGTTATTTTTTTATATTATTTCATTTTAACTACGAACTTTGTTTATTTTCTTTATCCACATGTTCGCCCTTATTCCTAACTGTCGCTAATTTCCTTACATATGACTCCCCAATCCAGCCCTTTTATAACTTCGTTCGGGACTTTTTCTCTTTGTATTCTGAACAATGTTTTTTTTTTTTTTGTTTCTTTCAGTTTTTTACTGCATCTACCTTCAATAAACCTGTTTAGTGCATTTCCTGTCTTCACTGTTTTGATTGCTAGTACGCGTTTATGCTAACTGTTTAATAATCGTATGTTTCTAAACAAATGCATCCTGGCGACAGTATAACACTATTTAACTGAAGTTAAAAGAGCTAACAAACTATTTTGCAGGTGCCTAAACTTGACACTAAAGCTGATTATTAATCTATACACCTGAACAGCAAATCTCAACTGCTAACAATATTCCAATCTCCTTACGGTAGGTACAGTTTTCAGAAATTATCATTTGGATTGAGTGTATCACAAGATATTTTTCAAATGAAGATGGATCAGATATTTGAACAAGTTGATGGCGTGATAGTGATCGCGCTCATGACTATAGCAAAACAGATGAAGAACACAAGATTCTACACAGGCTCATACAAGTAGCTGCTGATAATGATCTCATGTTTAATTCAACAAAGTGCAAAAAAAGTAAAAAAAAAAACGTCTTTCTTCAAGATGATCTCAGCCCAGACCCAGAAAAGCTCTCAAAGACCTACAAAATATGCCTTATCCAACTTGTAAGAAAAAGTTACAAGAATTCTTAGGCTTAATCACATACTTATCACCATACATTCCTAACCTGGACAACAAGAAGCATACACTAAGAAAAATTTAAGGACGTACCTTTCCTTGGAGGGTACCACAAGAATAGATTTTTCTGTAATTTACTTATTTTTTTTTAATAGGTTTTAAAATTTTAAATAAGCACCTGATTTATGCTAAAATTAAAGTTTACTGACAAAAGCATTACGGCTCATTTAGGTGCTTGGGCATTTTAATATTTATTGTTTTCATTTTAGGAGAGTTCTGTCCACAGAATGGGTACTCATGCACTTATTGATCTGTACACAGAATGGGTACTCATGCACTTATTGATCCGTGCTGAAATAATGTTATTATTTAAAAAGCCATTTTTAACATGGGGAGGAGAGGGTGTTTTGTACCTATTCTGTACTTTAACCTTACAATTGAATAAAAAAACATATCATAAAACTTTAATTAAACGTGGAAATATGATTTAAAAAATAGCGCGGATCACTCTCTGCATTAGCATCCTAAAATGAAATAAACATATTTTCATTTTTCAAGGTAAGTTTTTTTGTCATTTTTGATTATTTGCATTTGTACTTTTCTGTTTTTTTTTTTTTTCATTAGTCTGCGTCTGTTATGATGCTGCTCGGCTGACACAATAATTGCCGGTCTTGCCCGATCCATGCTTGACGGGAATGCACAAGAATTCGGGTCAAATTATGCAAGAGTACCATATTTTGTTCTCATGTTCAGTTTATCATAAAGCTTTTTTTAAAGCTTTTTCTGTATTTTGTTTTGAAAAATAGGTTTAATTCTAAATAAGCACCATAAATTATTTTCAATTTGGTAGTTTAAAGGCTCAAAGTTACTTCCGAATGTCAGATTTGAATAATTTTACTTTAAAAACTTAATAGAAGAGGATCATTGAACTTTTTAAAAAAGTTCAGTTTCAATATAAATAGAATTGTGTTTGTTTTTTTAAATGCAATTTTTTAAGTAAAAAACAAACAAATTTTAGTCTTTAAAATCCATCTCTATTAGATTCCTCCTTTCCCCGCTTCCCCATTTACACCGCAGCAGATGCGTTCACAAGGAACAGTACGAGGAAACACCGGTTTTGGAATCATACAAGGTTATTTATGCCGTTTTTTTTTTTTAAATCTTTTTTCCCTGATTTATGCTTTCTGTTTTTCCCTTAATAAAATAAAAATAAATTTAAAAAAAAAAACACATTTAGAATTTGAGAAAAAAAAAAATTCATTTAGAATTTGCCTGTGATGTCGGACTACTGAAACTAAAACAAAACAAACTTCACTGCGGAATTGATATTTGACCTAATTCACTTTTTAGTTAATTCATCACGTTTTTTTTCTTTTTCTTTTTTTTTTTTGCCTCAATGATTCACGTTTTACCATTGTGCATTTTTAAGACCTGTTTCTAAGGAATATTTTCTTTGCCATTTTGTAGTTGTTGTGCACATGCACAACTCCCTCTAACTGACCAATCAGCAGGCGGGCATGCATGGATTTGTCTATACTCTAAGGAACTTTTTTTTTACTGTCTGCTATAGCAGATAACATATATGTGCTGCCAATAACAAAAATAAGAAAACATTATAGAATTGATGTAAGCGACAAGAAAGGCACTTTCATGGAAAAGACGCATATTCCTTCTGGGAAACTTGTTTTATTTGCGAATAACTTTTTAAGCCCATCCTGGAGTCACAAGACAATGACAATTAATTTGGACTTAGCCAGGAAATCGTTTGTTAGTTAGAGTTCTGTTCGGAAGTAACTGAGGATTGGTTGAAAAATCAAGAGCCGATAAGTGTTGGTGTTCAAGTAGAAATCAACGAAACACTCCTAGTTCATTAGAAATATAGCCAAAGATGCATCCTCAATTTCGTAGCATAGAAAGAGTGTCTAAACATAGCTTCATTGTTGACCTTTCAAACGGAATGCGGAAACATTAATTCCATTAATAAAAAAGTATATTCTCTCAGGGTCTATCAATTTTAATGATTCGTGGAAATCATACAACGAAATAGGAGACCAACACTACATCAGGGTTTGTACAGATTTTCAATGTCCATTTTCAAGGCCTTCGTCAGACAAAATTCAAGTTTTCAAAATAAAATTTGGAGTTTGTTTTACAATCCACAGCAATTTGAAAAAGTAGTAAAAAATCTAATATACAACAAATAAATGTTACTATAGTCAATAAAAGTAACTTTGCAACCTACCTGCATCAATTTTTTAGCGTTTTTAAGAAGTTTTAAATGCTTTTTACTTCATCTCAATATTAACTCTCTTTACAGCTTTTAATTTCCACCCAGATGGCTGCCATCTTGTCCATATTTTTGGCCCGGCCAGCCTAATTTTAAATTATCCCAATTTATTATTTTTTTTTTTAGAGAGGGGAGGGTATGTTAGAAGGGAGGGTAATTTTATTTATGGTGGCCACCACTACTCTTCACTCCTTGTACCTCCACCCAAAAACGAATTAAATTATTAATGAGAACAAAAATAGACAGATTTGAATCTTTATCACAAAACTACCAAGGTAGTTTTGTGATAAAGGGACACAACTCTTGTATCCATATTACTACGCAATTTCAGAACAATGTATTTCGATTTTATTTTCAATATTTAAAAAATATTTTAATGGTATCTTTATTAATACTTAAAAATAATTTAATAGTATTGATTTTGATTTTATTTATAATATTGTAACATAAATTTTTATTGAACATAATACAATTTTCAAGGCCTTTTCAAAAAATTTTCAAGACATTTTCCAAGGTAATACGAGGGGCATGCAATAAGTAATGCCCCTGATCCACTTCCCATAGCAGTAGAGCAACAAAACTTGGCACAGTTATTAGTCTTTCTCTACATAGGAACCACCCAGAGTTATGCATTTCTCCTATCGTTTGATGCAGCTCTGGAGACCATTTTTGTAGAACACCCCATGTTGGTCATCCAACCACGACGTGACTTCAGAAATCAAGGCTGCATCATCTGGTGAAACGCTTTTCTTTGACTCATCTTCTTGGCATATCTCCAAATTCATCCTCGAGCACTTGACGCGTTCTCACTTCTGGAATGGTGTGAGCAACCTGGGAATCCATCTGGCAGACACCTTATGCATATAGTCATGAATGATAGTTTCCACAGTCCCTGTACTAATGTTGACATCTTGAGCTATTTGGCGAATAGTAATGCGCCGATCTTCCAAAATGGCAGCCTCAACTTGACGGACAGATGCCTCATCAATGGTAGAAGGGGGGGGGGGGCAAATCTGGGAACTGTTTCCACAGACCTCCGGCCATGTTTGAATTCACGATGGCAGCGTTTTACAAGGTCATATGATGGGGCATTATCACCATAAGTTTCTTTCATTTCATCAAAAGTCTCCTGTGGTGTACGTCCTTTCAAATACAAAAACCGGATCACTGCTAGACATTCAACAGGCTCCATTTCACACCTGACTCAGTTCAAACACCTGTAAAACAAAAACCAGAATTAGTTCAGAGCTGTAATTTGCCACATAACCTGTAGAGATATAAATCATTGCACATGCAAAATTTCAGCTAGATCAGACAACTGGAAGTGGGTCAGGGGCATTACTTATTGCACACCCCTCATAATAGAAATAAGGCTTTTTTTAAGACAAAAGTCAAAATTCAAGGACTTTTCAAGTCTGTACGAACCCTATACATAATAAAGCACACGGAAAATTTTATGAATCCATACTTAAAATATAGAGCACCTGTGGCGAGACATCAAAGAATGGGTAAGAGACTTGGTATTCACAGCATATTGCTAGGTATCTTTTCATGTGAAGTGAGAAAAACAATCCTGAAAGTCTTTTACAAAAATATTTTCAATAATTTGAAAAGAAATATCCATATGCGAACATTTAAATTTTATAAAAATTACTTTTTATTTTAATTTACTCTTTTGTTATTCTTTGCATACAAAGGTCTTTTTCTTTTTTTTTTAATCTTTTGTTTATTCATAAAAAAAGTTACTTATGTATATATGTTACCATGCTGTTATTCTGAAAACCATTCTTAACTATTTTTTTTTTTAAATAGCATGATATCATCTCTGCATACGCACCCCAAAAACTTTGCTTATGTATATGTATCCCCGTGGAATTGTTTTTTTTTTCCCCCTTTTTGGTATTCATGCGCTCACGTGCTGGTGGTGGGAGAGATATTGGTGACATGGCAGAATTTTGTCTTCAGTTTTTGGGATGGAGGGGGCACATGCGCAACAGCTACAAAATGGCAGTTATCCATCTAAAAATATTCCCTAGAAACAGGTTTTAAAAACAACAGAACGGTAAATTTGCGACGGGTTTAAATGCCAGATTCGTTTTCAGCGGCCTTGAAAACCTGCAAAATTAAAAACTAGAATGGTTGGTGTTCTGTTACAGTTAAAAGGAACATTTAGCAATAAAATAATAAAAAAAGAACAAGTCTTTTGACACGGACCAAGGATGATAACTCGATTCTGTATGAATAGAATTTCTAAAATGTTAAACATTAATTGTTGCAAATTAATATTAAGTTAAAAGGATTTTGGGACATGCAGCTTCCACTTTTGGGGTCTCGATTTTTGCCTTTATTTGTTATTGTAATATTTTGTTTCTTGACCACTTTTTACAGTTTGTTGTCTATAGTAAAACATGCCTGTTTTGGGGGGGGGGATTATATTGAAGATTAGTCTCCTGATGTTGACAACAATTTTGCCTGGAGTTGTCATCTACAAAATACAAAGAATTTTTTTTTTTATTGTATTTTAGGCAAACGAAAAAAAAAAAAAAATGGGATGCTAGTACATTGAACCGGATGTTTGCATAGATACGCTCAGTTTTGCCCGATTATGCTGAACGTCATTGAGCGAATCTTTAAAATACTAGAAAACCGAAAATAGTAGGCACGGCTAAAAGCAAAGGAGGATGTAATTATTTTTTGAGTCTCTCTTTAAAAATCTACCAAAAATTAAACCAAATCATTAAAAATAAAGTAATTATCCAATCATTATGAAATTTTCACAGATTTTTAAGTGAAGAATGAACTTTATAATGGTCTACGTTTTTTTTCATAATCGATATTTATTTATATTTTTGCCTACAAACCCCCTCTTTTCTTTAACTGAGGGTACAAATATGCTTTTAATAATCAGCCGGAACTGAGCAAAATACATTGTATTGTGAGGAGAGTGAGGATTGTAGATAAAACCAACAAATAAAAAAAACAACTTCGCACGTATCAGATTTTAAGGTTGAAAATCCGAATTTTGAATGTGTTTTATTTTTTTTTATCTTTTGTGTTTTAAAGTATGAAATTCATTGAATATATTAATATTAATCATTATTATCTTTCAGATTAGCAAAAAACCAAAACCCCCCCCAAAAAAACGATATATTTTCATTTACATTACTTTAAGACTACTTTTAAATCTTTGAAAAATAAATTAATAATTTTCTTTTAGTGAACCCAATATTGCTAACATTAAATAGAAAATACTTTGAAGAATTGATACCAAAAAAGAAAAAATCGATAAATAAATGCACATTTTGCTAAAAATATGATAATGTCTTTGGAAATTTCTTGTTTATTCACCTATGGTGGCCCAACTATGATAGAAGATGTAGGAGTTTTTTTCAACACATACGACGCCTTTCATTCCCAAAATGGTCACACATCTGATACTGGCTAGCCTCATCGTTGCTTAACTTTGGGAGTTGTGTAGGCAACAAATATATATATATATATATATATATATATTTATAGAAATATAAATATATATATCGCTTATGAAAAAAGAATTAAACCTTTCACTTAATTGTCAAATCAAATGTTAAAAATACATGGCTAAATATAATTTATTTAGTCCCTTCCAGGCATCCATACTTAATTTTAAACTATAAATTTTTTTTTTATTTTATTAACTAGCAGTTCAGCCCGACTCTGTTCATAACTTGCCCTTGTTACATTTTTAGTAAAAAAATAATGTAATTAATTATCTTTTTTATATGTTGTTCGAAATCAAGAGAGAATAGGAGTTTGTTTGGTTTTTTTTATTTTCATCAATTTTGTTGTCGTCTGCGCTCAGTCAAAAAATAATCACAACAAGAGAGGATGTGAAGAGATATATAGAGAGTGGACAAAAGAAGAAAAGAAAGAGAATAGCTAATGAGCGCTGACAGTAGAGGAGAAAGAAAGAAAAAAGAAAGAAACCAGCTAGCGAACGCTGGCAGGCTGTATAGAGAGGGGGAGGTGAAAATATATATATGGAGAGAGGGGGGCGTTTTAACTTGCACACTTACGAAAGACAAAAAACGGAGTCTGCCCCTTGCTACTGAGCGAAGCAGTCATCAACGGCGACAATGCGAACAGTTGTAATATTAGCAGTAATATAGCATTGTGGTTGATAAAGCCAAGGATGGCGTGCTTAATAAACATTGGAAAGAAGACCACCATGATGTATTTGGAATAATTTTTGCAAAAGGAAGACGGATGAAACGGAAAAGAATTCGATAAATATTGAAAAGGTGTCTACTTAAGATATTTTGGAGCCAGTTTTTCGGAAGGAAATCAGATAAGAAGAAGAAAGAAGTAGAGACACTAAGACAGTGAGTGAAACAAAATCTCTCTTTCTCTCTCTCTCCCTTACTCTCTTTTTGTTTTCAACTGAGCAGACGACAATGACCAGTACGGAAATGTTGTATTTGGGTCTGGCATATATTTAACTTGAACATTCTCTCTCGATAAAGACAATTTATTTTTTTTCACGCATTACATTTTAAACTATCAAAACAATTGCATTTTTCTTTTGTGTTGTTATAAATAAACTTTCATTCATAATTCCCATCAGCCTTTTGTTTGTTATTTTGGTTGTGTTTTTCTGTCTTGTGTTTTACCGTTGTCTCTGAAGAATTTGGATAATCCCTTCCTGTATTTATTTTTTTAATCTCGGGGAAAAATTTTTTTATTATTATTGTTGGAGATAGCCAAGTCGTAACATATATGGGGGCTCGTCCGGGATATGTATATCCTTCTTCAGAGACACACTGGACACTGGACACATTTGAGATAACAAGAGGTGTAAGAAAGTAAAAAAAAAAAAATAAATAAATAAAACATGTCTCTAGTAACTAATTTTGTAGAATCTTCCACATTTGAAGGGCTCTGTAAATTAAAAAAAGATGACCTATTAGCAGTCGGTAGACATTATAAACTAGACACCAGGCCGTCCTTACGTAAAATACAGTTAGTTAGAATAATTACAGAACACTTAGTTGATGAGGAAATTCTAGATGAAGCCCTATTAGAAGATTTATTAGATGAGTCGCATAAATTGTCAAAAGAACAAATCGAGCTGGAAAAGACTGAAAATCGAAGCCAATTTACGTGAGAGGGAGACAGAATTAGAAATGGAGAAGACTAGAATGGAAGCAGAAATAAAGAGAGCACAGATAGAACAAGAGACTAGAATTAGGGAATTAGAGGGAAAAACTTTACATCAAGAAAGAAGAAATAAATTCGATATAACAGGACAGGTTACGTTCAACGAGGCAGACGTTGACCGATATTTTCAGCATTTTGAAAAAATTGCTGTAAATTTAAAATGGCCCATAGAAGCATGGCCAATGTTACTGCAGACCGCATTAAGAGGAAGGGCACAAGAGGTCTTTGCATCTATGTCTAACACGGACTGCGCTGATTACAACATTGTGAAATCAGCCATTCTTAAAACTTATGAAATGGTGCCTGAAGCATACCGACAGATTCAGGTCGTATAAAAAAATTGGAAAATCAATCCTATGTAGAATTCTTCCGACAAAGGGAAGTATACTTCGACCGATGGAGTTCTTCCAAAGACGTAAAATCAGACTACGATAAGCTCCGAAAGTTAATTTTAATCAAAGAGCTGCATCCACGATGATTTGAAAGCATTCCTGAATGAGAAGCTGCTTACAACGGCTTATCAGATGGCAACTCTCCCTGATGAATATGCCCTAACGCACAAGCGAGGCAAAAGCAGACCTACTAGCCTATTTGAGCAAAAAGATCCCAGGACTACCGAATGATAACTAACATCGATCGTACCACAAAAACTGTTGGCGAAAACAATGTGTACCGACCTCCTGCATTAAGAAGCAAGTACCTCCATACAAAGCCACCACCTCCTACCTATCGTCAAACAGACGGGTGGAGAACCATAACGTGCCACTACTGTAAAAAGGTAGGGCACATCACCATACACTGCCCTGACAGAAAAGACGCCGATTTTGGACGGAGATTTACGAGTAAACCACAAGGCTTCATCTCTTCACATAAGTGCATTATGTTTAAAGATACTGACGAAATTAGAAAGGAATATAGACCATTCATATCAAATGGTTTAACATCCCCAGTATATAATCGCTTGGATAAACAGCCTGTAAAAATTCTGAGAGACACTGGGGCAACCCAATCTTTGATTTTGGAGCAGAGTATGCCATGCGGGTCACAAACAGCCACAGGAGAATCCGTTGTGATTCGCAGAATTGATGGAAACTACATTGATGTCCCAATCCATCGAGTCTCTCTTGATTCGGATATAGTATGTGGTCCGGTAGAAGTGGGCGTAGTCAGTAGCCTACCCATGAAGGGCATCTCGATGTTACTCGGGAATGATCTAGCCGGAGAAAGAGTCATCCCCACCCAAGAGTGATAATGGAGCCAGACATCTCAGAAAATACCGAGTTGATGGAAGAGCAACACCCCGGCATATTCCCATCATGTGCAGTAACCCGTGCGCAGACCGCAAAAAGAACTGCAGAAGAAGAGTCTGCGATGAAAGATCAGTCCAAGGAGCATAAAGAAATTAACCTCTCCCAGTTATTCATGAATCCTGAGGTGGAAACTAAATCGACACCCGTGGATACAAATAATCTCCTTACTAACCATAAATCCTCTCCCAGGTTTCCCACCTCACGACAGTTGATCATGGAGGAACAGCGAAGAGACGAAGAGATTTCCTCCCTTTCGAAGAAGCGCTACCCAAGAAAGAACTGGAGAAAGTACCCTCTGGTTATTTCATAAAAAACGGCATGCTGATGAGGAAGTGGAGGCCCTCAAAATCCCCCACACACGAAGACTGGTCAGTACTATACCAACTAGTATTACCTAGGACACGCAGAGCCGAAATATTAGAAGTGGCTCATGAAATCCTCTTGGGAGGCCACTTAGGCATTCGCAAGACTTACGAGAGAATCACTAAACATTTTTATTGGCCAGGGGTATGCAAAGACGTATCTAACTATTGCTGAACTTGTCACATCTGCCAGATGGTAGGCAAGCCGAACCAGAAAATACCAGTCACCCCATTTACATCCTATACCCGCATTTGAGGAACCCTTCTGCCGAATTTTGATCGACTGCGTAGGTCCACTTCCCAAGACTAAAAGGGGAAATCAGTATATATTAACCCTCATCTGCGCATCCACCAGATGCCCGGAAGCAATCCCACTCAGAAACATATCTGCTGAGAAAATCATAAAGGCCCTTCTCAACTTCTTCTCCATGGTTGGACTGTCAAGAATAATACAATCCGATCAAGGATCGAATTTTATGTCCAGGAGGTTTCAACAGTCCATGAACATGCTGGGTATACAAACAGTCAAATCGAGCGCATATCACCCCCTATCCCAGGGCGCCTTGGAAAGGTTTCATTCTACACTGAAGACCATGATCCGAACTTGGTCACCAGAAGGATTGGGATGAGGGTATTCCCTTCTTGATGTTTGCAGCATGAGATGCTATGCAGGAATCTTTGGGATTGAGTCCATTTGAGTTAGTATTTGGCCATTCGGTACGCGGCCCCCTAGCATTATTGAAAGAAAAATGGCTTCAGGAAGGATCCACCCACGAACCCATGCTGGAGTATGTATCACAGTTTCGAAATCGACTACATGAAACCAGCCAACTGGCACGCAAAAGTCTGCGGACAACTCAAGCCAGAATGAAGAAGCATTATGACCAAAATGCTGTCTCCAGGAGCTTCGAAGTTGGAGACAAAGAGCTTGTTTTGTTACCCTTATCTGGTCATCCACTTAAGGCTCGGTTCCACGGCCCTATACCACTGCTCGGAAGGTCAGTGAACTAAACTATGTAATTAATACCCCTGATCGTAGAAAGTCAACACAGATGTGTCACATCAATATGCTCAAACCATATTTCGAAAGGGATAAGTTAAACCTTATCGTGGTCACCACGACGCCCGCTTCTGCGAGGAAACCAATGGATGCCAACGAAGAGATCTCAGAGAAAAACCAACACCCCCTTGTTAATGTAGACATTGGTTACCTCCCTTGCTTGTGGTGATATAAATAGGAGTCGGCCATCTTGGTTTAGTCAGTTCGTTCGTACAGTTTAGACAGACTACAAGTGTCTCAACAAATGGTAGCAGAGATATCCCTCTGTGTGCGACAAAACGAAAAAAAAAAAAAAAAAAAAAATTTTTTTTTTTTGTACAGCTTGTCTGTAGCACTAGACAGATCGGATATCGGATATGGCAACTTCGAACAAACAACCTCCATTGTTGGAGGGGGAGGATGTTTACGAGAACTGGAAACAAGACGTTGAAATGTGGTCGTTGTTCACGGATCTTTCTGAGGAAAAAAAAGGGCCAGCAGTGTTTTTGACGCTACCACCGAATATTAGAGAATGTGTTCGTGAATTGCCAACAAGTGACATCGGCGGACGAGATGGCTTGAAGATCTTAATAAAGAAACTGGATGACATATATTTAAAGGATGAACACACGCGCGCTTACATGACTTTTAAGGAATTTTACACTTATAAAAGACCGTCAGGTACCAGTATAAATGACTTTCTTGTTCGTTATGAGTTTTTGTACCAAAGATTAAAAAAATTCTACATTATTCTACCGGAAGGAGTGCAAGCTTTTCTTGTTTTGAACGCGGTTAACATATCGGAAGAGAACGAAAAATTAGCGCGGACAACGTGTTCTGTTTTGACGTATCAAAACATGAAGGAATCGATAAAGAAAGTATTTGGTGACATTTATCGTGATGAAAATGTACCGGCAGTGAAATCAGAGCCCGAAATCGTCAACTATAATTATTCTAAACCGGGTAACAACAAAAGGCGTTTTCGTCGAGGACAATCTAATCCATGTGACCGAAGTGGAAACGTGTTGTTGTGTTACAAATGTCAGTCTCCGAACCATCTAATTAGAGAGTGTCCTAGAAATACGCCCAGGTTTACGAAAGCGACAGAACAAATACACTTTACGTTGTTCATTCAAGAAAATATTTATTTGAACAGTACAAATGAAAAAATCTCAAATCTTGTAAAGGAAACATTTGGAATGGCAGTCTTGGATTCTGCTTGTACTCGCACACTGGCTGGCGAAGTGTGGCTTGATGTTTATTTAGATACTTTAAATGAAAGTGACCTGCAACTAGTGAAGTATACGAACTCAGACCGGAGTTTTTGTTTTGGTGATGGAGTGGCTGTCACAGCAATTAAAGTTGCTAAATTTCCGGTTACACTCGGAGGTATAAGAGTTTATATCGAAGCAGATATTGTGAAAAACGACTTGCCTCTTCTATTAAGTCACAAATCAATGAAGACAGCAGGAATAGTGCTAGATTTCCGGAAAGATATGTGCTGGATTTTTGATAAATGTATTGAACTAAAGACCACAACTTCAGGGCACTATTGTCTCCCCTTAACAAATAAGTTGTTGGATCATAGTGGTACTAAGAACATTGTATTACATGTTCAGAATTTTGGTCAGTGTTCTTTCACAGAAAAAAAAAAAAAAGCAGAAAAACTTCATCGACAGTTTGCTCATGCCTCGAAGAAAGAACTTGTTTCCTTGGTTAAAAAAAGTGGCAAATTCAATGACAAGGAATTTATAAAGGCGATTGAGGAGGTTTGTGAAAACTGTCAAATTTGCCTTAGATTTAAAAAAGCTCCACTGCGACCGGTTGTGGGATTGCCTCTTGGCAATAGATTTAATCACACAGTTTGCATGGATTTGAAAGAGTTCATCCACAATGAGGTGTGGATACTACATCTCATTGATGTCGCTACCAGGTATTCAGCGGCAACATTGATCAAAACAAAGAAGAAGGAGGAGATCATCAAAAACATCTTTATGATGTGGATTACCTATTTCGGATCTCCTGTTCGTTTTCTGAGTGATAATGGGGGTGAATTCAACAACGAACATTATAGACAGATGAATGAAAAACTCAACATAGAGACCTGTACTACTGCCGCAGAAAGTCCATTCAGCAACGGTACTGTAGAACGTCATAATTTGATAGTTGCTGAGGCAATGAAAAAAACAATTGACGATGAGAAGTGTGAACCTGAAATTGCCTTGGCATGGGCTATTTGTGCAAAAAATGCCCTCCTCAATTACTCTGGACACAGTCCAAATGAACTTGTATTCGGTTTCAATGTAAATACACCCTCAATTCTGACAGACCAGTTACCTGCTATGGAGTCCTCTACTACAAGTGACATGGTGAGAAAAAATTTAAATGCTCTCCATAGTGCAAGGAGAAACTTTTTGGAAGCTGAGTCCAGTGAGAGAATTAGGAGAGCTCTCAGGTCTAATGTCAGAACTTATGCTGATGAAGATTATGCTACCGGAGACCAAATCTATTATCGGAGGCAGGGTTTTAAAGGATGGCGTGGTCCAGCAAAAGTGTTAGGCAGAGAAGGCCAGTTTGTCTTAATCAGACATGGCGGAGCATTTTATAGGATGCATCCGTGCCAATTGATGAAAGTGAATAAAAACAACGAAAAAAGAACAAAAAAAGCTGAAATGCTGGGAAACACTACAGAAGGGAAGAATGAATACCTTCCAGTTGAGGAGGAGGAGTTGCAGAATCAAGTGGTAGAAAGTGAAGATATAGACAGAGAAGAAGTTGTTGATAGTTCTACCAGTTTAAGAGATAAGACTGAAAAACCTGGCCGAAATAAGACCATAACTTATAAAATAAATGGAAGTGAGGAGTGGAAGAAAGGAAAGGTTATGTCAGTACAGCCTAAATCAACTGGCAAATATAGTCATTGGATCAATATAGAACCTGAGGATGAAAACGAGGATCAAGTTTGTATCAACTGGAATCATATTGATCATTGGAGAGAAGTGCCCCAATATACTGAACAGGAAAATGTAGTCCTGCTCACCGCTGAACAAGAGCAGTCGAAACCTGTAATGGATGCCAAGCATAAAGAAATAAAAAACATGAACACCTATGAAGTATTTGAATGTGTACCATACACAGGTCAAAAAACAATATCCACAAGATGGGTGATTACTGAAAAATTTAAGGATAATCAGAAAACAATGAAAGCTCGCCTTGTAGCACGAGGCTATGAAGAAAATAGTAATCTGAAAACGGACTCCCCAACATGTAGCCGTGAAGCTATGCGAATGGTCATGCTAACCGCATCAATAAAGAATTGGATGCTGCAGACCATAGATTTTACCTCAGCCTTTTTGCAAGGTGGTATTTTAGAGAGAGATGTGTACCTGAGGCCACCATCTGATGTTTGTCCTAAATCTCAAGTGTGGAAATTAAAAAGATGCATCTATGGATTGAATGATGCTCCACGGGCATGGTACAAGAGAGTTACTCAGGCTTTGATTGAATTAAAAGCAGTAGCAAGTGCTTATGATAATGCATTGTTTTTGTGGCATGATATTAAAGGAAATTTGACTGGAATTCTTGCTATGCACGTGGATGATTTTGTTTTCTGTGGAAACACAGAGTTTGAAAGGGATGTGATTGCAACATTGAAAGAAAAATTTAAGGTGGGATCTCATGAAAGTGGAACATTCAAATATGTTGGACTGAATGTTAATCAACAGGAAAATGGGATCACTGTAGAACAAAATCTATATGTATCTTCCATATCTCCAATAGAAATAAGCAAAGGGAGGATACTGAGGAAAAATGATGAACTGAATGAAGAAGAAAAGCATGAGTTGAAGAGACTTGCAGGTCAGATGATGTGGGTTTCAACTCAAACACGCCCTGATATAGCTTTAGATGTGTGTAAAATGAGCAACACTGGAAAGCATCCCAAAGTAAAAGCCTTATTTGAGGCGAATAAAGCCTTATCAAAATTGAAATCCAAGAAGGGTTCTATAACATTTCCAAAATTGGGAAAGCCCTCAGATTTACACATTTTGTGTTATACTGATGCCTCTTATGCCAGTCTGGAAGATGGATCTTCACAGGGCGGTTTTGTTGTCTTTATTGGAGGAAGTACTGACAAAATGGCCCCCATGTGTTGGGCGTCAAAGAAATTGGACAGAGTGACAAAAAGCCCATTGGCCTCAGAGACTCTTGCTCTGAGTGAGGGAGCTGATGCTGGTGTTTTGACTGCGGTTATGATACAAGAGGTATTTCAGTTATCTAAATTGCCAGACGTTCTCTGCAAGACAGATAATGCATCACTTGTGGAGACATTGAATTCCAACAATCTGGTAAGCGATCGACGATTGAGAATAGATGTAGCAAGGCTGAAGGAAATGAAGAGTAGAGGGGAGATACAGATAGAATGGATCAAGGGTTGTGATCAGGTCTCTGATTGTTTGACCAAGGCAGGAGCTTCGTCTGAGCTTCTAAGGGACTTGTTAAATCAGAAATAAATTATTCACTTGAGGACAGCAGCAATGTTAATGTAGACATTGGTTACCTCCCTTGCTTGTGGTGATATAAATAGGAGTCGGCCATCTTGGTTTAGTCAGTTCGTTCGTACAGTTTAGACAGACTACAAGTGTCTCAACACCCCTGAGATTATCAAATTCAGAAATATTAGCCAATCTTACCTCCGTCGTATCTCATTTGTCAAGTAATGAAAGAGAGGATATAACCCTCCTTATTCGGGACTACAGCGATCTCTTTCCGGATGTCCCCAAACGAACAAACCTTGTTCAACATGATGTAAAGATTGAAAATGCCCTCCCCATTAAACAACACCCGTATTGTGTCAACCCACATAAAGCAGAAATAATCAGTTATGAAGTGAAATATATACTCAAACATGGCATCATTAAACCTAGCCAGAGCAGCTGGTTATCTCCTTGCGTGCTAGTCGGAAAATCCAATGGATCCATTCACTTCTGCACAAATTATCGCAAAGTGAATGCTGTCACAAAAGCTAACTCTCACCCCATACCTAGGATGGACGATTGCATCGATAAGATTGGCACGGCCACATATATTTCCAAATTAGACCTACTCAAGGGATATTGGTGTGTACCATTGACTGAACGAGCTAAAGAAATATCCGCTTTCATTACCCCTTATGGTTTATATCAGTATAGAGTTATGCCTTTCGGGATGAAGAACTCCCAGGCCACCTTTCAGAGAATGATGAATTCATGCTTGCGAAACTTACTCGGTGTCGAAATCTATATTGACGGCATCGTCATATACAATGATGGCTGGGTTGAACACATAACATCCCTGAGAGCCATATTTGTGTAGAATAATCAAAAGAACTGTGTTAGTCAATAACACACAACAACAACAACAATAATAATAATAGCAGCAACACTTACCAAGGGTCCAGCTTATGCACAAGACAGACACAAGATTGAGCTGGACTGAGGGCTTGTATTTATGTACAAGCATATCCAATCAGGTGATTAAGCCAATCACAATCCAAAGAATAGACTGGCCCATGTGTGCACAATGGAATCTCCCATTGTGCCATAAATAGTTCTCCTCTTTCATGAGAAGTAACTTTAGTCTTTGTCAAGTTATCCACAACTTGAACGCTGACCGAAAGTCCACTACACAATCCAACATGGCGCTACGAACAGGATTCGAGACAGAAGATTGGGAAGACTATTTCCTCAAAGCAGGCATTGCTGCCGATTCCGCCAAGAGCTAAGCTGCAACTTTTGTGAAGGAAAAACTGAGGAAAGAAAACCTTCAAGTAATGGATCGAGCCATGCTAAGAGAATTGGGAATCACAACAATGGGAGAAGCTCTGTCTATCCTTTGACAAGCCAAGGAGCCCGCTACCCAGACCACCTATGCTAAGGCACCAGCTGCCAGGCCTCCCCCCAACTTCATCTCGAAATGACCCCTCAACAATTCAGAAAATTTCAGATTGACTGGGAAGTATTCACCAGAATAACGGACATGCCAACTTCTCAGGCCAATACCCAGTTATACAGTTGCGCTGATGAATCCGTTCAAAAAGCAATCATAAATACGTACCCTAAGTTCTTCACCACCAACCCAGACAAGCTGCTAGAGATGACAGAAGCATTGGTAACTCAAAAATCAAATCCCATGGTCCATCGGATGACATTTGCATCTATATCACAGCATGAAGATGAACCCATCCAACAATACCTTGTTCGTCTTAGGTCCACGGCCATAGACTGTAATTTCTCATGCCCCAACTGCGATCACGACCTGTTCGACATTTACATCAAGGACCAATTTATCAAAGGGATATCGAATGATACACTTCAGACCAATCTACTGGCAAAAGCCGGGTTGCTAAAAACTCTCAACCAAAATATTTGTCATGCTGAGGCATTTGAGTCTGCACTACGGGACCAAACCGCAATGACTGATACCTCAGACATCGCTACAGTCCGGATGTCAATATATCGCAAAAAAAAAAAAAAACAGTGCTGTACGGACTAGCAGAGGCAATATTCGCACTAGCTCTACTGCTACTCACAACGATAACATTGCTGATAAAGAACCCCATCAAACCTGCATAGGTTGCGGTAGTCACCAACACGGTACTCCAAGGACAAGTGCCCGCCATTTAACATGTCCGGCATGGAATCAAATGTGCAACACTTGTGGGAAACTTAACCATTTCTCAGCAGTGTGCCGGACAAAGAAATATCGCCCGGCAGTGATAAAATGTTTTGAAGACCAAGAAGCTCCCATGAATACACTCATGGCCCATATCACATTCGATCAAATGAGGGGCACCATTATGACTACAGAAGGTGATCTGTTAACTGAAATAAATGCATCAGTAATCTCATTCTCACCAAAACCAGATCCCAGACAAGCTGTCAATATCCCTAGGAGTTGTAGTACAACGCTAAAGGTTTTTCCAGACAGTGGTGCCGCCATTTGTTTTGGGGGACCAAAGCATTTAATCAAAATGGGCCTCACAGAGATTAGTCTTGTCCAATCAAGAAAGATCATACGAACAGTTGGAGGTTTCACACTCATGTGTCAGGGTTGGCTACCAGTTGAGTTTGTCGTCAGAGGGAAAACAACTAAACAAGCCCTCTACATATGCAAGGGCATACAACGGCTTTATCTCAGCAGAGCAGCCTGCATCGATGTGGGAATATTGCACAAACATTTTCCAAACCCTTTAGCAGATGTACATAAAGAGGTAGACACCGAGTCTAAAAAGTGTGTAGATCAATTGCCAAATCACCCCAAAAACCTCCCTTTTCCCGCAACAGAAGATAACATAGGCAAACTTTAGAGCTGGCTCCTAGAAAAGTTTGCCAAAATGACATTCAACAAAGATGGGATATTTCCAGCCATGTCCGGCTCAGCTGCCCACATTCACCTCAAAGAGGGAGCAATCCCTATAACCAGGCATAACCCAATTCCTGTACCCTTCCACTTCAAGGAACCAGTAAGACAAGCCCTTTGGAAGGATGTAGAAAAAGGTATCATAGCTCCAGTACACGTGGGTATGCCTACTGATTGGTGCAGTACTATGGTAATAACTGCCAAAAAGAATGGTAATCCACGTAGAACAATAGATTACCAACACCTTAACTCTCAATGCAAGCGAGAAACCCACCATACTGGGTCGCCATTCCAGTTGGCACTGCAAGTGCCACCTAGAACAAAGAAAACAGTCCTAAACGCTGTTGATGGATACCACTCGATTCTCTTAGACAAAGAATCTCAACCATTAACCACCTTCATAACTGAGTGGGGAAGATACATGTATCTTAGGATGCCTCAAGGATATGTCACATCTGGGGATGCTTACACTCGCAGATACGATGAGATAAAAGATATCCCACGCAAGGTGAAGATAGTAGACGATACCCTGCTATATGACTCTAGCATTGAGGGAGCCTTTTATCATACCTTCGATTTTCTGCTCCAATGTGCTAAAAATGGAATTGTGCTCAACACCGACAAATTCCAATTCTGTCAGGATGTCGTACAATTTGGAGGCCTCCAGATAACTTCTTCAGGAGTGACTCCTTCTGAGTCCATGATAAAAGCGATACAGGATTTTCCAGTCTCAAGGACAATTACTGATGCCAGATCATGGTTTGGGCTTGTCAACCAAGTAGCCTGGGCATATTCACTGGGTCCAGTTATGGTGCCTTTTCGGGACCTCGTCAAACAAAACTCCAAATTTGCTTGGAATCAAAACCTTGAAGACGCATTCAAAGATTCCAAGCGAGTTATAATTCACCTAGTCCAGAAGGGGGTAGCAACATTTGACAAAGACAGAGCAACTTGCCTTGCTCCAGATTGGAGCAAAGAAGGAATGGGCTTCCTACTCCTACAAAAACATTGCCAATGTACCATGGAAAAAGCCCCAATCTGCTGTTCCGAAGGTTAGCATCTGATATATGCCGGCAGCAGATTTTGCACGGATGCTGAGCGCAGATACGCACCAATAGAGGGTGAGGCAGCAGCAATAGCATGGGCATTGGAGAAATGCCTAATGTTCGTCATGGGTTCTCCAAACATCATAGTGGTCACAGACCATGAACCTCTGAAGGGGATATTTGGCGATCGTGATCTGAGCAAGATCCAAAACTCCCGGCTCTTTAGACTAAAGGAAAAGACCCTGAGATACAGATTTACCATACAGCATTGCCCCGGGAAGTGGCACAGAGGCCCTGATGCAGTTTCCCGCCACCCAGTGGTGATGGTGCAAGCCCTCCTCAATGTATTTCCAACAAAACCCTCTCAAATGGATATACTGGAGTCGAACAACATAAGCAACATAACAGAGTCAACAGCCTTAATAGCAACATTTGCAGACAGCAGTAATATAGCCATGATATCACCAGACCTAATTCGTTCAGCAGGTCGTGGCGATCAACAATATAACAAATTAATAGACACAATACAGCAAGGCTTCCCAAAAACACGTAATCTCACTGCGCCCGAAATCCGTGAGTATTGGGAGGTGAGGCACCGCCTTAGCACTGACAATGGTCTAATATTGTTGGATCGAAGGATCGTCATCCCCAAAACACAACGAAAAAAGGTCCTACACTGCCTGCATTCTGCACACCAAGGAGTAGTCGGCATGAAAGCACGTGCCAACGAATCTGTGTACTGGCTAGGGATGGATGCATCAATCCGCAGTATTAGGGCGAATTGCATGGTATGCTCAACCATCGCACCTAGTCAACCAAGGGAGCCTATCATTCTAACACGATCCCCAGAGTGGCCATTCCAACAAATCGTCATGGATATTTTTTATGTTGGAGATCACACATACCTTGCCCGCGCAAATAGGCTAACTGGTTGGCTAATTTTATACCGCCTAGAATCAGGTCACACTACTACAACCAAATTGATGTCCATATGCCGACAACTCTTCCAAACATATGGTGCCCCAGAAGAACTCAGCACCGATGGCGGCCCACCTTTCACTTCCAGCACGTTCCAAGAATTTCTGAAAACATGGTGTGTTAGGCACAGATTATCTTCTGTTGCGTATCCCCAATCCAATGGCAGGGCAGAGCTTGCAGTAAAAACTGCAAAGAGGATTGTGAAAGGAAACACAGGGCCCCACGGTTCCTTGGACAATGGCAGTGTTGCCCGGGCCATCTTGCAGTATCGGAATACCCCAATCCAAAGCATTGGTCTATCACAGGCTCAATTATTACTTCACCGTCGACTACGTGACTCCATCCCTTCACAGCCAATCCTCTACAAGCCTCATCCTGAATGGGTGTCAGCGGCACACCATCGCGAGGAAATGCTCCACCACCGCAATGCAAAAATAGTAGAAAGATACAATAAATATACCCACAACCTTCCACCGTTACAAGCTGGTGACACTGTAGCCATCCAAAATCCAGTCAATCACAGATGGAACACAACGGGCAAAATCATCAGTTCCCTACCAGATCGACAATACCGAATCAGGGTTAACGGATCCAGAAGGATCACACTTAGGAATCGCCGTTTCCTCAGAAAATGCGAACTTAAGCCTGCACCAACCCCAATACCAAGTGCAGCACTAGGACCAACAATTCCCTCAAGCGATACTACATTCTTGCATCTCCCACTGTCTCCCTGTAATAGCACATACACAGCAACCAAACCCCAACAACAAACCACACATATATCCCCACGCTTTCGATCAAGGATTCCCCGAGCTCTTTCTAGGTTACTACCACACAACAAACTAGGCCTAAAAGAGAGATACACCTCTCACACAACCCAGCCTACTCGTGGGGAAGAGGGGAGATGTAGAATAATCAAAAGAACTGTGTTAGTCAATAACACACAACAACAACAATAATAATAATAGCAGCAACAGTTACCAAGAGTCCAGCTTATGCACAAGACAGACACCAGATTGAGCTGGACTGAGGGCTTGTATTTATGTACAAGCATATCCAATCAGGTGATTAAGCCAATCACAATCCAAAGAATAGACTGGCCCATGTGTGCACAATGGAATCTCCCATTGTGCCATAAATAGTTCTCCTCTTTCATGAGAAGTAACTTTAGTCTTTGTCAAGTTATCCACAACTTGAACGCTGACCGAAAGTCCACTACACAATCCAACAATTTGATAGACTCCAACAGGCAAATCTTACTGTCCATTTAGCTAAAACCGACTTTGGCAAAGCTGAAATTATATAACTGGGGCATACAGTCGGCTATGGGAAGATATCCCCAGCCGAGGCAAAAATTCAGGGTATCATAGATTATCCTGCCCCTACCAAATTGAAGAGTCTGAGGCAATTCCTCAGCATGGCCCGATACTACAGGAAATTCTGTCGCAACTTGGCGAAAAAGTTTGGTAGAGTTTTTGTTGGATTGTGTAGTGGACTTTCGGTCAGCGTTCAAGTTGTGGATAACTTGACAAAGACTAAAGTTACTTCTCATGAAAGAGGAGAACTATTTATGGCACAATGGGAGATTCCATTGTGCACACATGGGCCAGTCTATTCCTTGGATTGTGATTGGCTGAATCACCTGATTGGATATGCTTGTACATAAATACAAGCCTTCAGTCCAGCTCAATCTTGTGTCTGTATTGTGCATAAGCTGGATCCTTGGTAAGTGTTGCTGCTATTATTATTATTGTTGTTGTTGTTGTGTGTTATTGACTAACACAGTTCTTTTGATTATTCTACAGTTTTCAAAAGTCAAATCGTTGAACTGTAACCCCTTAACAGCCAAATTTGTGGCCGAAAACCGATTAAAAAGATTTTCCCATATCTCAATACCTCTTATGTCAAATCTCAAGTCTCTAGACTGAAAATTGACAGAAATCATCCTAAATCTTATTTAGACGAAAAAAAAGAAAATTATTTAGTTTAAAAACCTTTTAAAAAAATTTTCTTTTTTGCTTTTTTTTTTTTTTTACAAGGTAGTCACCACTTATCAAGGCCCGGAAGTTACTTGAGGATAAGGGTTATTGTGTGTACAGTAATCAATGGGATAGTATCGTAGTAATCATTAGTATTGGAGATTTGATAGAGTGTCTTACTTAAGGGGGTGGTTCATCAGGAATTTGTTTGTCGGACTTGAAGACATCCAGGTTTTAATCAGGTGGGAAACAGGCAAACGGAAGAGAGTTCCACAGGTGTGCACTTCTAAGAAAGAAGCTTTGTTCATGGAATCTACGTTTTGGTTTTGGCATAGATAAAGAGTGGGGAAAATTTTTTACAGTGGTTTCAGCTAGTCGGGTGTTTATTGTGAAAGATTGGCGAAGGGGGACCAGAGATTGGAGCTCAGACGAGCACTTTCCATGGAAGTAACGATAAAACAAAGACAGGCTCGCAACGTCTCTCCTGTGGGAGAGAGGTTGCAGGGAAGAGAAAAGGGCATCCCCCACTAAGCCTATTTTGTACTCTGTCAAGGCAGGATAGGCTGTTTTTAGCAGCTCCTGCCCATATGTGGCAGCAGTACTCCATCCTTGGACGTACTTGGCTTTTATATAGATAGAGAATTGCATCAGTCGTGAGATATCTTCTGGAGTGGTAGAAGGATCCTACCATCTTTCCAGCGACCTTGGCAACTGACTACTTGTTCCATTTCAGGTCAAGCCCAGAAGCTTATCAAAACATGGAGCTTTCCCTAGACGAGCGCCATCCATTTCAATTGATGCCAGATGGGGATCAGAGCGTTGATGATGTAAAGATAAGAGCTTGGTTTTAGATGCGTTAAAAGTAACCAGCCACCTTTTCCCCCACTGTATCACACGCTCAAGATCAGAGGAGAGAGAATCAGAGAGAACTTTGTCATTTACAGCCTTAGATGTGTTGCCATAGATGGTCGTGTCATCAGCATAGATGTCAACAAATGATTTAAATATGTGTTTTGGGAGATCATTGATGTAGATCAGGAAGAGAGTTGGGCCCAGGATGGACCCGAGGGACTCCAGCATTAATACTGTGGGTCTCTGATTTCTCCCCATCAACCACTACTTTTATGAGCCTATCAGGGAGCCCTCAGATCCATTGATGATGGTTGGGATAGAATGCACGTTTCTGTTCAGGATCTTGTTTATTTGCCAAAACTGGTGGGAACCAAACTGCTGCTCAACTACTTTGGATTTAACAGACAGCATATAGCTCTCTTGCATTTTTTATTACTCTTTTACAGTGGTTGCTGGCAGTCCTGAAAGCAGCTTTAGTCTCAGTGCCTCTATTATGTTGGTAGCTATGGAAAAAGTGATTTCTGTGCGCGATGGCAGCAGCACATTGTGGGGAGAACCATGGCTGGCTGTTAGGTTTTTGGAATTTTTTAGATAGTATGAATCGGTCTATGACTACAATTAACCATTCGGTCAGGTCTGATACTATAGGGGACACATCCTTTTTAAACATGGAATGCAGGGGTAGGTCAGATATAAATGTACAGAAGCTATCCCAGTCAGCTGTAGATATACAGTACGATGAAAAGGTACGTCTGAAGACTTATTATATTTCATTTTTATCTTAACTGATACAACCGAGTGGTTGGAAGATCCCAGAGAAGACAGAACAGAACATGAACATAGCTCGGGGAAGTTGTAAGAAAAAGGTCTAGAAGGCTAGCGTACTGACCGGAAGTATCGGGCACACGGGTGGGTTCATGAACAATCTGGGTGAGGTCATAGGCAATGGCGAACTCATGACAGAACCTCCCTTCATCATCTGTCTTGTTTGAGTGGATCAGCCATTCCACATTGTGGGCATTGAAGTCACCACAAATGTGGATGTTAGCCAAAGGATGAGCAGACAGGATGTGGTCAATTTTCTCAGATATACTCTTAAAGATAGTAACTCTATTGTTGTAGGGGCGATAGAGGGCAAATATAAATACAGTGGTGTAAGCAAGTGCAACCTGGATGCACATATAAGGTAAATTAGGGTCTTCACTGGAGATATCCCTACCACACGGAAAGCCATCTTTAATGTAGGCACATATACCATGGCGATCTTGGAGGTCAGATTTAGATGTTAAGTTTGAGTATACTTTAATTATCAACTCGTAAAGGGAAGTGGTCGGCCCTCTACCAGTTTTGCTTAGAAAGAATATGTCCGGTTTCGTCTCCTGTAATTGGGTTTCAACCTCTGGAAGGTTGGACGTAGACCCCTGATGTTGGAGAAGGAGACATGGTAGTAGGGGTCTACGTTGGAGGATGGGGTTCTAGGTTTATTCATATTTTTCTTCTGGAGATATTTCGTGTTGAGGATTTGGGATCTGTGGAACAGGTCGACAGACTTGGTTAGAGCAGGACAGAGAGGGAAAGTAAGAGAGAAAAAGACAGGAATTTTTTTTTTTTTTTGTAGCACATGATAAGGTAAAGCCGTAACAATTACCCACTAGTATGGCATCGAGAGACCCAACCAGAAACTACTGCATGGTCCAGAATCCATTCAACAGATGGCAATACAGCAGCTCTAGTACTTTGCACCTGCTGATAGGACAGCCTTAGTGGTTAATCCAAGGTCCAGGTCCCTGACAATCAGGCGGATAACATCAGCCTAGATGAAACGTTTACCTCCAGCACCCTTACTAGTGACATGGCCACAAAGATAGACATAGAAACAGAAAATTTCCGACATCTCAGGCTACTGTTCACAAAGTATTGCCGACCTAGAAAGCAGCTTTTTCTTCACCCTTTGTCAGAAAAATCACTCATTGAAAATGAGGACTGAGGGACAAATAAGGAGAAGCAAGAGTCACGAGAGCTGCCAACAACACATCCACAATGCGTTGTCTACTCTCCATTAAAAAAAAAAAAGGTTCAAAGGACTTATTAATATTTACTTTATAAGTCCGTAGCTCTAATTCGAAATTAAAGGTATTTGAAGATAAATTCCCCTCCCATATTTACGAATGAAATGAAAATGGAATACATTACTGTGATTTCCGTTTAAAGGTATTAAACTTCTTTCTTCTTATCCAAGAGACACCTCCAAAAAAAGAATTATAATAAGGAGAATTTAGCACAAAAAATAAAAAATACTGGTGGGGAGTTATCATGTGTTGAGATACTTATTAAACTTTTTTCTTCTTATCCAAGAGACATCTCCAGCGCATTTGAAGGCTTTCCATTCATTGGCTCTTGCTTTCGGGCTTCCGGTGCTTATGGCAGACGCAGTGGGAGCGACGATTTCATTTATATTTACAGAGAAAGTAAAGCAGTAATCCTAAAACAAATTATTTTTCTTTTTCTTTCTTTTTCTTGGGGGGGGGGAGAGAATATTCTATTAATGACTGACTGAAATAAAATATATTAGACAAAATTAAGTCAAATAAAGAATTATAATAAGTAGAATTTAGCACAAAAAAAAAAGTACTGGTGCACAGTTATTACGTGTTGAATATGTTTTTTAATGTTTTTAGCAATCAAGACAAAAATGACGGTGAATGGTGTGTTTTTGGAAAATTTTTAATTCTATTAAAATAGTAGAAAAAGTTTTCTATCATTCTGCTTTTCATATGATAAAATTCAGCCCTTTTATCTTTGTCGGAAAAAAAGTTGCTCAAGATTAATGGAATTTAATAGATTTTAATTCAGTTAAAAAAAACAACTTGGGTTTTCTTTCAATTTTTGGCTGTGCCTAGAAAATAGCAACACTATCGGATACAAATAAAAAGGCAGATATACATTTTAGGTTGCAAAATAGCCTCTAATCCTTGTACAACGAAAAGGGGGAAAAAATTAGATACACTGCCTTCATAAACGTAAATTAGTTTCATTTCCAATATACATACAGTATATATCAATATGTGGTTAAAATTTAAACTGATTATGAACATGTATCTGTTTTTTAAGCACTCGCAAAAGTTTTTTTTATATAATTTCTAATCCTCTTGCAGTTTAGCTAAACAAAAATATGAGGATTATATGGGGACATAGTTGAGTTTACACTGCCTGTAAGAATGTCATTTGATTGGCTATTGAAAATGATGTAATTATTGTAAAAGAATTTTTTAAAAATTAAATTATTGTTAAAGAATTTAATTATTGTTTAATTATTAATTATTTAATAATTATAAAAATATGAATATTTAAAAGTAGCACATCTCGATAAAAGAACTTACAGAAACTTTTTGTTCACAATTTTACTTCAATTAAAGAAAAAAAGTTTTGAGGAAAAAAATCTAATGTTGCTTTTATTTGGAAAACTGTTTTATTTAAATTACTAATTTGTTGTCGAACCTTCAAAGTTGCTTTAATTTGAAACATATTTCATTTAAATTATTTGTTCGAAAAAATTTTACTTTATAAAAATCCAATGTTGTTTTTCTTACAAAATTGTTCTATTACAATTATATTTTCTGACGTAGAGTTTTAAATAAATGTTTTTACGGTAAATATTACCTTACAACAAAACATTGACTACTCTAATTTGGTTTACTAGGGGTATTCGAGGTCGCTGACAACGAATCTGATAATCAAACCTGTCACAAATTTACTGTTTGCATGGCATGAGCCTGTGGAACCTGGGACTATTTTATGCCATTTCACTGCCTTCAGTAGTGTTTTCTTACATGATGTGTTTGCGTGCACATGCGCTTAGTGAAGTGAATTATCACATCGTGGAAGAATCTTTTTAGCGGACATTTGAAATAACAAGCTTAAAATAAAATGTGGTTCATTTTTTTTCACATGGTTTTGAATGCTTTCCAATTGATTTAAAAAAGTTTTCATGAGTTTACAAAAACATTTTTATCTTTTCCGTTATTTTTTTTGGGGGGGGGGGTATTCAATTATAGAACTTGAATAATTTAACAGGTGATATTTTTGTGTAGGTTAACTTGTGTAGTTTAACAGGTGCTTCTTTAGATTAATTAATCGTTTTTCCATAAGTAAGGTGCCAACATTTAACGAGTAGAATATCATTTGACATTTCACAGAAATTCTGTGTTTACATTTGGGGTGAAGGGGAGGTTGCGGGTGTGTTGTGGCAGCTGCCACAACACATGCCCCAAATGTAGGCACAGAATTTCTTTGAAATGTTAAACAGTATCCTCCTCGCTAAATGTTGCTGCATTACTTACGGAAAAACGGTTAATTAAACTGCAGAAGCACCTGTTAAACTACTGTAAGAAATACTGCAGAAATAAGCAGGCTCCTCATTGGTCGATTTGACTGCCAATGATTTTGTTTGAATCTATCAGATTTATTGTTGTTACTAACTGCGGAGTCATATTTTTGGTACGATTTTTATGTTTCAGGTGGCGCTCAGTTTTCAAACAGACAGCAAGTCTCGTTGAGACATATAATGCTCTAACTTGGGGCGAAATGTTATTATTTGCAAAAACATTAATGCCCTTATGTTGGGTGAAATATTATTCATCGCAGACTGTTGTGTTCTACAAACTGGTTGACTTTCATAATTACTTAAATAATGTATCTCAGAGACGAATTTAAGGTCTACAGTTTGTCCGCCATTCGGACGGTTATTCTCAGTGAACTCCATGATGACTACCGGACTCACAGCATTCATCCTTGGAAGGCATCACTAACTCATCGACTTGTTGCAATTATTCTTTGAACAACGTAGAGTCTTGAATCCTGCAAACGCGAAGATAAACCATGAACTACTACCCATACAGGTGTTACCCGCTCTGTTACGGCAGAAGCTGACGATGACATATCTTTTGCAACTTGGATTTTTTGACTTTAATAAAATTTACGTTGAAGTTTAAAGGTTAGCCTATGGAGAGTTCTGTTTGCTTCCTTTCATTCGACCAAGGGCAAAACCGAGACGAGAGAATATCTCACACTACACAAGTTCTATAATTGAATACCCCCCCCCCCCAAAAAAAGGACGAAAAACATAAAAATGTTGTAAACCGCTCGTGAAAGCTTAATTTCTTTAGCGGAATTAAAAAGCATAAAAAACTATGTAACAACACAAAAAAAAAATGAACATTTTTTTTTAATTTCTTGTTATTTTAATTGCCTGCTAAAGATTCCTCCGCGATGTGATAAATGACTTTACTGTGTGCGTGCACACGCATTATGTAAGAAAACACTAAGGTAGCGTTAACGAAAGCGGTAGTCCCAGGGTCCAGGGGCTAAAAAACACATTAGAATGGTCGGTGTTCTGTTACAAAAATGGCCGAAAAATCAAGTTGTTGTTTTTTAAAACGAAATTACATTTATTAAAATCCATTATTTCTGAGTAACTTTTTTTTCCAGAAAGATAAAACCCTAAATTTTATCATATAGAAAGAAGAATAATGTAAAACTTTTTCTATTTTTAATTAAATTTTAAATGTTAAATTTTCCCCAAAAGTTAACAATTGACATTTTTTGTCTTGCACAAAAAACGTATATAAATAGTTAAAAAAAAAAAAGAAAGGTTTTTGAAAGAATTAATTTGTTTATTTGTTGTCTAACTAAGATTTAGGGTGATTTTCTATGAGAATATGCAAAAATATTATAATATAAGTACCTGGATTTCAAATAATTCCACTTATTCATATAGGCAACCAGTTACTTCGCGTCGATTTGATTACAATGTTTACATTTGCACTTGATAAAAAGCAAACTACGGAAGACCAAACAGGCCAAAAAAAAAAACTTATTTTTCAGTGACGAAAATTTCAATGTATTATTAACGCCGAGGCTGGCCAGTACCAGATGGGTGACCATTTGTATGAGTTTCGTTTTTAATGTGTATGCGTGTGGGGGCCAGGCTCTCCAAAATGGGGAGGGGGGCAATTTAAAGCAGAATAAAAAAAAATTATTTCAGCGCATTTGGTCCACCGTAGTTGAAAGGTGGCAAACGTTTTCAAACGGGATCGAAAAAATGATATTTTTAACACAAAGGGCACAACATTTATCGATTTTTTTGTATCGATTCTTCAAAGCATTCCTTGTTTAATAATGGTCATGCATTATTCGGCTCGTTAAAAAAAAAATGTTAATTTATTTATCAAAGATTTTAAAATGTCTTTTTTTTGTATAAATATTAAAAAAAATTCTTTTTGTTTTGCTTAACTTAAATTAATTATTTTACTTAACATATTCACCGAATTTCACACTTCAAAACTCAAAAGCGGAATAATCGAATTTTTGATATGCAAACAATTTTTTTTTTTTAATCTATAATCCTGTCCCTTACAACAACACAATGTTTTGTTCAGTTTCAGATGATTATTTTAAGCGTATTGCGAACCTCCTCAAAACAGGGGGGGGGGGGAGAAGCAAAAAAAAAAATCTATCTATAAATATAAAAGCGAAAATGTATGTATGTATGCGTGTTCGCTTTTTCTGTATGTCCATAAAAGGCTTTTTTCAGAGAAGCGGTTGCTCGCCTAACAACTTTTTATATCACATGTAAATCGTAATATCTCAGAGTTGTCAACGGAGCTCGCCTGTCTATTTAATTTGCTCGACTTCAGGAAGATAAATATTCAACAGTTTTCGCTCGCCGCATGTGGATTGAGCCTTTTCCTGTAATCCGCAGTCAACAGTTGAGTCATTAAAACGTGCACCTGCCAAATCTAAGTAATTAAATAAATTCAAACCCGTTTCCGTTGGTATGTCGCGGTGGTGCAATGGTTAACGTCACACGCTTTTTTTTCACACTTTAATTTACAATTTTGCCTCAGAGGTTCCAGTTGATCCTCATACTTACCTACCAAAACATTTTTTTTTATTTTAAACCTCCCCCCCCACCCGAGTTTTGATTTACCCAAAACCACACACACCTCCAAACACCCGGGCAACACCGGGTACACCTCGCTAGTATATATATAAAAGTGAATGTGTGTGTGTGTGTGTATCTGTGTACATTTCCCTATGCAATAACTCTATCAATTTTTAGTCTACAGACTCGAAATTTGATATACAGGTTACTGAGATTTGGGAAAATCGATGTGATCGGGTTTTGGCCAGAAATTTGGCGATTAGGGGTCAAAGTTAAACGATTTGACCTTTGAGAACTCTACCAAACTCCTCAGACAATTTTGGGTCAATGCACTTGAAATTTTAGATATAGGTTCCTTGGACATGGATCTAACTTAATAATTTAATTTGAGCCCAAAACAATAAGGGGTCATAATAGGGGTCTAAGTTTTTAAAAAATTGACCTCTGCAGTCTCTTCCAAATTACTCAGACAATTTCTGGTCTAAATATTTGAAATTTTACATAAAGGTTATTCAGACATAGGGCAAGCTTTTTCATCAGTTTGGGTCGAAAATTTTTAGTTACCAATATATAAATGTATGTATGTATGTCTGTTTGCATGTCTGCCTTAAAATTTCAATAGAGGCGATGGATTTTACCAAGATCAGTATCGTTCGACCTTTCATACGACAAATATCGAAAAATTGGCTAAAACATTAATGTCTCCCCTCCAACTATGCACTTTTCTACAGGGGAGGGTCACTTTTTTCGCCGATATTTTTTAAAGTTATCCTCTCCTTTAGATTGTCTAGCCTTACTTTTAAGAAATGTCGCTTCCGGTTTGGCGGTGGTTGTAACAGCAGAAACGTTAGGTTTTACCCTAGACACCGCCAAAAAATCAAGTTGTTGTTGTTGTTTAAAACGAAATTACATTTATTAAAATCCATTATTTCTGAGTAACTTTTTTTTCCAGAAAGATAAAACCCTGAACTTTATCATATAGAAAGCAGAATAATGTAAAACTTTTTCTATTTTTAATTAAATTTTAAATGTTAAATTTTCCCCAAAAGTTAACAATTGGCAGTTTTTGTTTTGCACAAAACACATATATAAATAGTTAAAAAAAAAAAAAAAAAAAGAAGGTTTTTGAAAGAATTAATTTGTTTATTTCTTGTCTAACTAAGATTTAGGGTGATTTTCTATGAGAATATGCAAAAATATTATAATATAAGTACCTGGATTTCAAATAATTCCACTTATTCATATAGGCAACCAGTTACTTCGCGTCGATTTGATTACTCTGTTTACATTTGTACTTGATAAAAAGCAAACTACGGAAGACCAAACAAGCCAAAAAAAAAAACTTATTTTTCAGTGACGAAATTTTCAATGTATTATTAACGCTGAGGCTGGCCAGTACCAGGGAGGGCCTGGTAAGTACTTTTTGATGGACCGTCTTTTTAAAAATCTCCCAAAAATCAGGTAATTATCCGATCAATACAAAATTTTCAGCGATTATTAGAGAAGAATGAACTTTATAACAGTGTACTTATTTTTCATAAACGATATTTATATATATATATATATATATATATATTTTTTTTTTTTTTTTTTTTTTTTTGCTTACAACCCCCCCCCTTGTTTTAAGGGGGTACAAATATGCTTAAAATAATCATTTGAAACTGAACACAACATATTGTGTTGTTGTAAGGGACAGAATTATAGATTTAAAAAAAAAAAAAAAAAAATTGTTTGCATACCTTATTTTGACGTCTGAATATCAGAACTTCGATTGTGTTTAATTATCCTGCTTTTGAGCGTTTGCAAACGTTTGCCGCCTTTCGACCACGATGTACCAAACGCGCTGAAATAAATTTTTTTTATTCTGCTTTAAATTGCCCCCCTCCCCACTTTGGGGAGCCTAGCCCCCACACACGTACACATTAAAAACGAAACTCATACAAATGGTCACCCGTCTGGTACTGGCCAGCCTCGGCGTTAATAATACATTGAAATTTTCGTCACTGAAAAATAAGTTTTTTTTGGCCTGTTTGATCTTCCATAGTTTACTTTTTATTAAACACAAACGTAAACATTGTCGATACTCTAGATCGACGCGAAGTAACTGGTTGCCTATATGAATAAGTGGATTTTAAATCCAGGTACTTATATTATAATATTTTTGCATATTCTCATAGAAAATCACCCTAAATCTTAGTAAGACAACAAATAAATAAATTATTTCAAAATCCTTCTTTTAAAAATATTTATGTACGTTTTTTGTGCAAGACAAAAAATGTCAATTGTTAACTTTTGGGGAAAATTTAACATTTAAAATTTAATTAAAAATAGTAGAAAAAGTTTTACATTATTCTGTTTTCTATATAATAAAATTCAGGGTTTTATCTTTCTGGAAAAAAAATGTTACTCAGAAATAATGGATTTTAATAAATGTAATTTCGTTTTAAAAAACAACAACTTGATTTTTCGGCCATTTTTGGCGGTGCCTACTCTAATGTAATATTTACCCAGAAAACAAACAAGTCCGTCATTAAGACAAACACTGCCACTCCCCGAGTCATTTATTTATTTTATATATATAAAGAATTAACGTTGTGCGGCTTACCAGATATTATCGTCCTTGGTCCATGCAGATAGATTTTTACTTAAAAGACTCCTAAAAAGAAATCTCGGTACTAGTGCAAGTGCACTTATTGATCCGTGCTGAAATAATAACGTTATTATTTAAAAAGCCATTCTTAACATGGGGAGGGGAGGGTGTTTTGTACCTATTGTATACTTCCACCTTACAATTGAATAAAAAAAAAAAACGGTACTAGTGCAGAGAGTGATCCGGACGTAAATAATGAGGTTATTATTTAAAAAGCCATTCTTAACATGGGGAGGGGAGGCTGTTTTGTGCCTACTGTATACTTCACCCTTACAATTGAATAAAAAAAAACATATCATAAAACTTTAATTAAACTTGGAAATACGATTTAAAAAATAGCGCGGATCAGTAAGTGCACTAGCACCGAAATCATATAATTGTTTATAAACGGAAAAACATATTAAACGACGTCACCTCCGAAAGCTTTGAAAATCACATCAGAAAATAAAGTTGATTTGCGCTCCAATATTGAATTTTATATATATAAGTCCGCACGCTCGCAGTAAAGTTTCTTGCACTTGCAATGTGAGGAGAGTTCCTCCTCACATTGCAACGAGATTTCAATTAAGATTTTACTTTTCCTCATTTTTTTTAAGAATATTTATTTTCATTATGTTTTTTATTATAAAATATTTTAGGTAGACTATTAAAAGAAAATTTTACGCAAACAGTTAAAAAAAAATGTAATCTCGTTCGCTCGAGATTTGTCCACCGAAATTAAAAATAAATAAATAAAAATAAATAAATAAATAACTGCAGAAAACAAAACTATTAAATTCCTGTTTCGTGCATTGAATGGGAAATTAAATCCATGTAAGTTTTTCTAGTCTGACAATTTTTACTGTTATTCTTTTAAACTACGTCTAGCATCGCCACTATGGTTGGGCTGTCTACGAATAAAATCTAGGCATTAAACATTTGTTTTGATCGTCATGTGTGAACATTTCAGCTATTCTGTTTTCCTCTCCTTCAATTATATATATATATATATATATATATATATATATATATATATATATATATATATATATATATATATATATATATATGGCTATGACAAGAGAATATTCTTTTCATTATTTTGACTCTCGAGTATACATCAGTTAATATCTTATATGTTTTTAGACAGAGTAATGTGGTTCTCAGTTTATTAACTGTGTCGGATATATACTCGAGAGTCAAAACAATGATTCTGGTGTTATAACCCTATTATATATATATATATATATATATATATATATATATCTTCAGTTTTAATCGTACTAAAATTGTGAAAATTAATCGAGCATGTTTTTTTTTTTGCATTCTTTTTAAACTTGTATTATTTTGCAGAAATGAGCTTAAAAATAACAAAAAAAAATGTACCTTTCCATAACAATCATCAGAAACTGCAGTTTATTTTAAATTAAGCAAGCAGTCGTTATAGTTAAAACTTTAAATAATTGGTCGACTACACAAGTTGTGTAGTCGACCAATTATTTAAAGTTTTAATTTCTTTTCTTTTTCTTTAAATTTCTTTTTCTTTCAATGGATCCTAGAAACCACGGTACGGATAGTTTATATATATATATCTTTTTCAGCGGATTATCAATCGGGCACTAATCGGCGCACGTTACGCACGTATGATAGCGTTACCCTCCTCTCGTTTTTTTTTTTCTTCAATTTTTTTCAACGGATTATTATCGAATGGACATTAGTCTACCCGATTTAAAAAAAAAAATAGATTAAAGTCAATATTTAAATATTTGTGTGGCGGTGTTCCAGTTTCTAATGCAATGTTCTAGTAAATCGATCACCCATTTTAGAACCACTCGATGTTTTTAGGCCAAATTTCGCGAATTTACCCTTTGAAACAGTCGGGCCTTTTTTTTTTTTTTTTTTTTTCCGCCTTTTCTCCGATTAGCGGACCTGAACGAGCCCCCCCCCCCCCTCCTCTCTTTATTCCTTTTCACGGTTTCTTATTTTTTCTGCAGATTATCGTCAATAGCAGACTTAACTTTCATGTTAGCAGGATTTTTTTTTTTTTCTAAGTTTATTTAATGACTTTTAATGTGGGGGATCACTTTCCAATTATAACGTATAAATTGATACCCCACTCTGCGGTCAATCAGTACACTTATTTTTTCTTTCATTTTCTTTCTTTGAAGATTATAATGATGGGTATGTGACAGCCAAACTAGCTGCCAACATTCCCCTGCTTTTTATTGAAACCAACCGAGAGTTCTTTTTAGTATCCTCGCTGTTCCCTTAAGTGCAATTGTCTGGATTTCTTTTGCACTTCGTTCACCAGGAATATTAGTTAGGTGGGACTTCAGATTTTTCTTCATAAGCCCTGTGGCACCTATAATAACTGGTATTATTGATATCTCCCTAAGATTCCAGTTTTTTTTTCATATCATACATGAGGCCTTGATATTTGGTCTGTTTCTCTCTTTCAGCTCTGTTCAGACCTCCATCATTAGGGACACTCACTTCAACCAAGGTTGCCACTCTCTCTAACTTATTCCATATAATTATGTCAGGTTTGACAGCAGCATTTTCAAGGTAGGTGGCTGTAGGGATTACATGGTCGTAATGTATGGTATATAAGTCATTTCCAACTGTTCTTTCAGGTTGATGTTCCCAGGACTTGCTGCTACACTGGATGTTTAATTTTTTACAGATGGTCCAGTGGAGGTACTTACATACTCCATCATGTCTCACTGTGTAGTAGCCGTCCCGCAAAAGAACCTTGCAACTTGATACCAGATGACTCACACTTTCCGATTCTATGGGGCAGAACCTACATTTGTTGTCGTTACTATGTTACAAAAGACAACAGGGTCGTTTTTTAACGTGGAGAAAAGGAACAAAAATTTAAAATTGTCTCAGTCGTGAAGGACTTCTCCTTCACTGACAGAGAACAAGAAATTGAAGTGCAGCATCTTAAGAACAGATACTACACTGTGATCTCGGCCCAAACACCAGTCTCGTTGTTGTTTAATAGCGGAACATTTTTAGACGGATGTGAGATTTTCACATTACACCATTTTTTACTCACATCAGGATGGTTCTTTTTCAATCATGCTGAAAGTAAAAACAATAAAATCTTATCCAGCTAGGTAGAAGAGTACATTATATTCCCTTTGGTAACATTTATTTGTTATATATTTGTTCTTTGACCACGTTTTTGCATTTCTATGTATATTGTAAAAAAAACCTACGAAAGCCAAAAATTGAAATATTGAATTTACATTAAAACAATGATATTTACATTAAAACAATGATATTTACTTAATACTGTTGAAAAATGATGAGGTAGAAAATTAATCTTTAATGAAAATAGATTTCCAAATTATTAGTTACTTCAGAGATGCCAGATTTGCCCTTTTAAAACCAAATTATACGAGTTTGCCCCCCCCCCTTTTTTAAAGTAGTTTGCCCTTGAAAAATTGTATTTGGCCTTTATTTCAAATTTGGTTTTATATAAAAATCTAATTCCCCACTCTAAATTCTGAAACATTTTTTAGTACCCAGTAGCTGAGGGTACTCACTTTAAAAAATATGAAAATGGTAAAATGTATTATTAATATTCTTTAGGACAAGTATTTTTATTTAAAAAAAGATATCATTTCCTCCAAAAACACATAAGATTGCAATTTCATAGGTAATATCTTTACCTCATCACTATTAAGAAAACAGCACAAAATAAATAAATGCACACACACACACAATAAATTTTCCAAAATCGTGAGTTCCTATTATCTGCAACTCAATACGTTTTCTGGTCACTTCAGTATGCCTTCTCTTGGCATCTTATTTTCACTCTTACAATTATTTCTAGCTTTTATAAACTTTTATCTATTTGTGCTTGATTTGTAACTGATGAATTGTTGGATGCATGCTGTTTTGTGCAATGGCAGTTTCACAATTTGAAGTGAACCATTAGAGAGAGTGGTGCTTGCTATAATACTTCCTTGTGGGAACTTGTGCTTCAGTGCCTGCTTTGTACCATTCAGTTGTCTCATCAGCAGGAAAAGAAAACATTGATTCAATCAGCCTTTTTGAAGTATCTTGTCATTTTATAACAACAGCTCCTCAGCTTGAGTTGAGATCTTGGGATGATGTCAATCAATATAACAAGATGATTGGTGTTGGGCATTTGTCACACAATTTTGGGGGACTATGGTTAGGGATAGGTCTAGGATTGAGGGTTGCTGATCATTAGGATCTGGGACATGGATCAGGAATGTGACTGCCTCTGCTAGGAAATGAGGTATAGAATATTATGTGTACTGCTACCAGCTTCATCTGTATAACTCAAGAAACCAAGCCAACTACTGTGGTAGACATTAAAATCCCCAAATGCATGTACTTGTGTGTTGGTATCTAGAAAAAGTGTCCCATTTATACCTGTCAGAGACATGGTTGATTAGGATACAGTCTGATTCTAGAGAGAACAATAGAGAACGTATAAATAACTAACGCAGTGTTGTACAGCATATGAAGACCCAGTCATCTGATTCTAGAGTGCACTCTCTAATTAAGAGGAGGGTGTTATCAATGTAGACTTCAAGTCTATGCATATATCTGTCTGAGTTCTTATGGCAGAGAGGGAGGTATCTTGTCATGTTAAAATAATTAGAGGGGGTTGAGGAGTGTAGGTTGGTTTCACATAATGTTAGGATAACCAGGAGAAAAGATTCTACAACATCTAGGATACTTGTGAATGGAAGCCTCAGAGGACGAGACAAATTGGTTTTGTTTGGGTTGGTGTCTGGTTTGGGTGTGTTTTTGCTTTGGATGTCATTTTATTAGACTATTTTAGGGGGATAGAGTGGGTAGGGCAAAGTAGGTCAGCTTGAAGCCAAATATGCACACACGAGTAGGTCATTAGTCGAGTCTTGTCTAGATGGATGATGGCCTCGAGAAAGCCCATTGTAGATAACTGCAGGTGCTCTTTCCATGCCTGACATGGTGCTACATTCCGGTATGATACAACTGATAATAGAACAGTTGCTCTAAGCACTTCTAAAGAGTTGGGAAATCCTGTACTATCAGTCAAATCAGTAGCCAAACTGTCAAAGTTGTATCCTCAACATGTCAGACAAAAGTGACTCAGACTAGTCACATCAGCATAAGTTAATATTATAATAAAGTAAGTGTTGCAGAGTTGCTTAGCTTAAGAAGCTTGACTTAGTAAAATGGATCTGGAAGCAATTGTAATTAAGGGAGCACCTCCACAGTTATCACAGCCCCCAAATGAGGCTTCGCCACTGAATGTCTTTTAAGGTCTTACCCAGAACTGGTCTTATAAGATTTTAAGTTATCACTGGCTTATTACATTCACATAGACATGTTACTTTTGGGTTTCAAAATGATTTCCATATTGTAGGTTCACACGTTCCTTCATTTTTTAGGAAGTGAGGAAGAAAGGGAGTCCAAATCAAGAGGAGAAGGAAAGAGGGTAACAATTAAAGTCATTTGCTTTTTAAGGTTTGTCAGGATAACTTCACGGTTCTTTTTCCCCTTTTCTCTCTCCTCTTTCTAACATATATATAAAAAACAAGCATTTTTTTAATTTTTTTAATGTGGAATGCAAAACTAACCATTTTTGTGTTTTTTCTATTTTACCACTGAGAACGGAGGTATTATCTTCACTTTTTGTCTTCTTGTCAAAGTGTGATGGTGATTTATTTCACGACTATACAAACTCTTCTGCACATTATGTACAGAGGAGCATATGACGAAGGATTAGTACTATTTCTGTAACATACTATTCTGTACTTCTGTAAATACACACTCTTGTAAATATACTAGCATGTTGTTTTTGTCCTTTCAAGATCACAATAATCATGCATGCTAGACGTTTCATAAATGACTTCCACCTTTCCTTGTTTGATATTTAGTGATGAACCAGTTCTTAAACTAACTTGACCAGATATGAAGAATCCTTTTATCAGAGCCAATCAAAGATGCGATTAATTACTCAAGAAATACCACAATAGAATCATTATTGTGATCACTATTGCCTGATATAACAATGAAAGATTTACAGTTATTTCCATGCCAATAAATGGCTGTCATAAGTTTTATCCTAGTGAGCAGACTGGACTTCATCTTGCCATTGTGTTGTAAAATGTTCACCAAAGTCAATTTGCAATATTCCTGTATCATTCCTTAAAGCAGTATCTTTTAAAGGCAGAAATCATCTCTGCTAAGCTGTAGTACAATTTTTCAATTTTGCCACACTGATATCAACTTATTTGCTTCCGTTCGTCATCAGAAGTTCCAAACACAGCTTGACTTGGGGATATTTCAGTTGAAACCATTCTTGCAATCTTCACAATTGCTGAGCTAACACTGGTTAGTTACTTCACTGCATACTCATATATGTTGGAATACTAGAGTTATATAAAGGAAAGCTTTTGTTAATCTTTTCAAAAGCAGAATGAAGTTTTTATGACACAATCGTTTGTCAGTAGAATGTTAAGTGATCTCCAGCTAGTAAATGTAGACTTTGAGGACTTTCAACTTTCTACAGATAATATGCTTCTATTACTCCCATCAAAAGGTGATGCTTACATATCTGAGTAACTTCATTTTCACTACACACAGTTATCACATTACCTTTCCCAGGAGCCTACCTAGAGATATGGTCAATTTCATAGACATTTCAAGTGCACAATTTTGTTTCACTTCAGATGGCATTAAACACTGATTTTTTAGCTTTGGTAGAAAAAGGTTTAATCTTAATTTGTTTGAAATCCAATTGTTTTATAACTGCCTTTTTCTTCCGTGAACTGCCAGACAGTTATGTCTTTATCTTAACTACTGTTTTCCCATACACAAAGCTTTCGGCATAAAAGTGTGTTATGATGGTAAATACGTCTCCTCTTATTGTAGTAATTGTGCTTGCTTTCTTGCCTTTGTCATCAAGTGAGTCAGGTAAGACATTGACTATTTCAAAATCACACATCACAAAAACTATTAAAAGATCTGAAATATTGCATGCCTAATCAATACATATTGTAGAATGCTATATCGAAATGTCAGCTCTTTACACCATGTACTTCTTACATAGTATCCTCAAGAAAATGTAATAATTTCATGTAGTGTTTT
>NC_136485.1:99170322-99177822 GCF_053919585.1 Euprymna scolopes
CTTTTTCAGTTGAAAAGGCAATCAAATATCAAAAGTCAAACATCAAGACCATAGAGCTCATTAGTTGAGTATATAACAATTTTTCACTTTTTACACAATACAATCTTTTATAAAATATGCCACCAAAAAAGACTTCCCTTAGTCGTAATACAACAGCAGTTGCAACCAGAAAAAGAAGTCGACAATGGGAACATTATGAACAGTCTCAGGAAGACACTTCTGGTACTTCCTTGAACGAAAATGCAAATCAGGACTATGGGTCACATCAAGTTACTTTTGACCCAGACTTATATGAGGCGGACCAGTCGCAACCTACGGATATAAACACATATGTGGAACTTAGGGTTGCGCAAAACAGACAGGCTATATTAGAAGCAATGCAGAGACACACATTACGCACAACTGCTCCTAAATCATCTTTCTGGTTGCACGAAGGATGTACATATGAGGCTACACATACTTATCAATTACGCTCAGATGTTCAAATTGGCACATTGAGTAATGGGACACCTTGCAGACAATGCAAAGCAAAGAAATGGAATCGGGAATCACCAGGTATCTGTTGTTCTGGTGGAAAAGTTATTCTTCCAGATTTAGGTATACCTCCTGAACCATTACGCTCACTTATTGATAACAATTCAATTAACTCAACACATTTCTTGAACAACATCCGGAGTTACAATAACTGCTTCAGTATGACAAGCTTCGGTGCTGAACAAATACGTGCAGGAGCCTACATGCCGACATTTCAAGTTTGTGGGCAGATTTCTCATAGACTTGGTTCTTTGCTTCCCATTGATACTGGAAATCCACAGTATCTTCAAATATATTTCATGGATGATGATCAGCAAGAAGCTACGACAAGATGTAATTATGCTCCCAAAACAAAGTTTGACATTGTTCTTGATTTGCAAAATATGCTTCACCGAGAAAATAACTTTATCAAAAACTTCAAGATGGCTATGGAGCATGCTCCATGTGATGATTTCAAAGTAGTTATACATGCTGATAAAACTCCAAGACAAGAACATAAACGTTGTTTCAATGTTCCAGATGCACCTGAGGTTGCTGTTGTAATAGTCGGTCAAGAATTTCATCAGCGACATATCATCTTGTATCGCAGAAACCATCAACTACAGCGTATTGCTGTAACACATTGGGCATATGATGCTTTACAGTACCCAATCATTCATTGGACAGGTCAAGAAGGTTATAATTTCTTTGTATGGCAGACAAATCCTCAAAATAAAGAGTTAGTAATAGGAAAAAAAATATCAGCTAATGCTTTCTACGCATTCCGAATTATGGTCCGTGACGACAGTTTTAATATTCTGATTAAATGTAGGAACCTATTCCAACAATACATAGTTGACATGTATGCTAAAATAGAGCATGAGAGGCTTATCTACATTAAAACTCATCAGAGGGAGCTAAGAGTTGCTGATTACATTCACTTAAGAGATTCTGTAAATATTGATGGCAACATTGAAAATGTGGGTCGTTTGACCATACTACCAGCAACATTTACTGGGGGACCACGATATATGCATGAACGCACACAAGATGCATTGGTCTATGTGAGAAAACATGGAACTGCTGATTTATTTATAACTTTTACCTGCAATCCAAAATGGTCAGAGATTGTGAATGAACTCCTTCCATATCAACAACCACATGATCGGCATGACCTCATAGCAAGAGTTTTTCATCTAAAGCTACGTGTCCTTATGGATTTACTTACAAAAGGAAACATTTTCGGAGTGGTTGTAGCATATATGTACACTGTTGAGTGGCAGAAAAGAGGATTGCCACATGCTCATTGTCTGGTTTGGCTTCAGCAAAAATTGAGATCCTCTGACATAGACTCTGTTATCAGTGCAGAAATTCCTGATCCTGTAACAGATCCAGTTTTACATGATATCATTAGACACAACATGATTCATGGACCATGTGGAACATTAAACAGCTCTGCACCATGTCTCAAAGAAGGAAAATGCTCTAAGAGATATCCAAAGAAATTTTTAAATGAAACTCGGTCAGATCAAAAAATCAAAATGGTTACCCATTATATCGACGATTGCCTACTGATGCTGGAGGCTTTGAAACAACAGTTACCATCCCTGGGAATGCAACGTTTCATGTAGACAACCGATGGGTTGTACCATACAATAAACCCCTTTGTAAGATTTTTAATGCACATATCAATGTCGAATATTGTAATAGTGTAAAATCAATTAAGTACATTTGTAAATATGTAAATAAAGGCAGTGATCAAGCTGTCTTCACATTTGAAAATAATGCTCATGATGAAGTTAAGAGATATGAAACCGGCCGTTATATTTCCACTAATGAAGCCATTTGGAGAATACTTAACTTCCACATACATGCGCATCATCCCGCATCATCGCAGTGCATCTAGAAAATGGACAGCGGGTTTACTTCACTGAAAATAACGCAGCTGATAGAGTTGCACATCCACCTCCAACTACTTTAACAGCGTTTTTCAATTTGTGTAAAACAGACACTTTCACACATACACTTCTGTATGCTGAAATTCCCACTTATTATACATGGGACACTCATAATAAAATATTCAAGCGACGCTTACAGGGTAGATCAGTTCAAGGCTACTCGTGTGTTAAAAAAACTGAAGTTTTGGGCAGGGTATACACCGTGCATCCAAATCATTTTGAATGCTTCTGTTTGAGACTGCTTCTACATCATGTTAGAGGTCCACAGAACTTTAATGATCTAAAAAATATTAATGGTCAAATTATGAATACATTCAGAGATGCATGTGCTGCACATGGACTGCTTGATGATGATAACCACTGGGATGCTACATTACAGGAAGCATCTACATCTGCCTTGGCACATAATTTGAGACATTTGTTTGCTATCATGTTAACTACCTGTGCAGTATCTTATCCAACACGACTTTGGCATACACACAAAGAAGCATTAAGTGAAGATTTCCTTAGGGAATGCAATCAACATCCTGGGGCTGGTATAACTTTTACAGACAAAATCTTCAATACTGCTCTGGTTCATATTGAAGATATTACATATAAGATGAATGGTAAAACACTGACAGATTTGGGTCTTACCTCACCTGATAGATCTAATACACATCCTATTGTTACTGCTTGGACACGTGAAATTAGCTATCAACCACATGAGCAAGTATCAATTGTTCGGGACGGTATTGCAAAACTAAATAGTGAGCAAATTCATGTTTTTCGAACTGTAGTTAATACTGTTGAAGATCAGCAAGGTGGCCTTATATTCCTTGATGCACCAGGAGGAACAGGAAAGACATTTGTTACTAAGTTAATTCTTGCAAAAGTAAGGTCAGAAGGAAAAATAGCTGTAGCTGTGGCATCATCAGATATTGCAGCAACCCTTCTTCCTGGTGGTAGAACAGCTCACTCCACATTCAAATTGCCATTATCATTAATAAAAGATTCTATTTCAATTTGCCATATAGAACGAGGATCAGATTCAGCTAAAATTTTACAGAATTGTTCCTTGATCATATGGGATGAATGTACAATGGCACATAAAAAAGCATTTGAAGCTCTAGATAAAACATTGCGTGATCTCAAGTCACGTGATGTTGTCATGGGTGGCATCACACTTTTATTATCTGGTGACTTCCGACAAACGCTTCCTATTGTTCCACGTGGAAGTCCTGCTGATGAGCTCGATGCTTGCATTAAATTGTCATATTTGTGGAAGTACATCAAGACTGTAACCTTATCTACAAACATGCGTGTCCATCTTAATAGTGACCCATTGGCTGATAAATTTGCTTCCATACTTCTACAAATTGGAGATGGCAAAATTCCAACAGACAAACATGGTAAAATTGTAATTACTTCAAGTATTGGATCAATTGTTTCCTCACTCGCAGAACTTTGTAACAAAGTTTACCCAAATATAGCTGCAAATTATACTAATCCTCAATGGCTAACAGAAAGAGCAATTTTAGCTCCAAAAAATGATATGGTACACATCATCAATGATCAACTGCTTGATGAAATTCCAGGTGAGGAACAAATTTACACTTCTCTAGATTCTACTGTAGATAATGACCATGCTGTACAGTACCCTACAGAATTTTTAAATTCCTTGCAATTACCTGGTATGCCACCACACAAATTAAAACTGAAATCTGGATGTCCAATTGTGTTACTCAGAAACCTTGATGCTCCACGACTATGCAATGGAACAAGATTATGTGTAACACGAATGCAACCTCATGTGATAGAAGCAGTCATATTGACTGGTGTAGCTACAGGCGAATTGACATTTCTTCCTAGAATACCAATTATTCCATCAGATTCAACAATTCCATTTAAAAGGCTTCAGTTCCCAATAAAATTATGTTTTGCCATGACAATAAATAAGTCGCAAGGACAAACCTTGGCAGTGGTTGGTCTGAACTTAGCTTCTCTTGCTTTAGTCACGGACAGTTTTATGTAGGATGTTCACGGGTAGGTTCCCCACACAATCTATATATATTAGCACCAGAGGGTAGAACATCAAACATTGTGTATCCAAGAGCTTTATACAAATAGGAAAGCCAATTCTCCCTTCTATTATTTATAGTTATTTTTTGCTGTGAATTATCAGCATGGCAGTCTCATAAGTATTGTCTACACTCCACCCATATTCCTGTCAGGTCAATGTTTTAAAACTCTGATAGGAAATTCTTATGGGAAGTTTCTAATCTTTTTCATTATAGAATGTGTACCTTTTTCTATTCAAAATTTAATTTAATACAACTGTTCACTTCTTTCATGTTACTTAAAATCATTAAACTCAGTTGCAGTGCTCCGTGGCATAGTGGTTAGCATGCCGGACAATTCACATTATATTTTCACATTCACGCTGACCTACCGTAGTCTTTTTTTTTTTTTTCATAAACACCTAAAATGGATTTTCTTGGTGGCCGAGTTGTTAACATCGCATGTTTTTTTTTTTTTTCACACTTAATTTTCCAACTTCGCCCCAATACTTCGGGTTTGATCCTTCCTACTTACCTAACATCACTTTTTTTTTTTTAAAACAATCCCCACCCCGGAAACAAACACCCGGGCAACGATTTTTTTTATTCTTTTGTTTTGATTTACTCAAAACCGCACACACCTCGAAACATCCGAGCAACGCCGGGTACCCCTGCTAGTATATATATATTTATATATATATTTATATATATATATATTTATATATATATATATATTTATATATATATATATTTATATATATATATATATATATATTTATATATATATATATATATATATTTATATATATATATATTTATATATATATATTTATATATATATATATATATATATATATATATATATATATATATATATATATATATATATTTATATATATATATATATATATATTTATATATATATATATATATATATTTATATATATATATATATATATATATATATATTTATATATATATATATATATATATATATATATATTTATATATATATATTTATATATATATATTTATATATATATATATATTTATATATATATATATATATATATATATATATATATATATATATATATATATATATATATATATTTATATATATATATATATATATTTATATATATATATTTATATATATATATATATTTATATATATATATATATTTATATATATATATATATTTATATATATATTTATATATATATATATATTTATATATATATATATATTTATATATATATATATATTTATATATATATATTTATATATATATATATATATATATTTATATATATATATTTATATATATATATATATATATATATATATATATTTATATATATATATTTATATATATATATATATTTATATATATATATATATATATATATATATTTATATATTTATATATATATATATATATATTTATATATTTATATATATATATATATATATATATATATATATATATATATATTTATATATATATATTTATATATTTATATATATATATATATATATATATATATATATATATATATATATTTATATATATATATTTATATATATATATATATTTATATATATATATATATATATTTATATATATTTATATATATATATTTATATATATATATATATTTATATATATATATATATATTTATATATATTTATATATTTATATGTATATATATTTATATATATATATTTATATGTATATATATTTATATATATATATTTATATATATATATATATATATATATATATATTTATATAAAATGGGTTAAGAAATTCCAACGAAAGAAAGATGTATATTTAAATAAGGGAGTAGTCACCAACAATGTGTATTTTTTTAACATTATTTTATTATTCCGTGTCTTGGTTTTTCATTGAGAATTATGTTTGGATCATTGTAATAATGTTTTTCAGTCATTGAGATCGTTTATGCGCGTTTCAGACGGTCTGTGATGCGTCCTCGTCATAAATTATTTTCAAATGTGTAAAAATGGCGATATTCATAGTTAATTTGAAGTTTTTCCAAGGGGTGGAGGCTTGTAAGTGTTTATTATTCATTGGTATGCTCAATTTTTATTGCTCTTTTATTGGGCTTGACCTGGCTGTAGTCACTATCTCTTTCTGCTAATGTTTTTTTCTTTTCCTTTAGGGTGGGGTAGGGTAGGGTATGTGTGTGTTTATGTGTGTAAGTGTGCGCGCGTGTGTGTGTGTTTGCTTTTATTGGTTTGGGATTGTGTATATTGTTTTATAGTATTTTGGGGTTATTTGCTTCCTTAGGAAGGCGGCTGTGGTCCAAGGTCGTTACTAATGTGTATGTGTGGGGAGGGGGGGACTGGCTCTTTTGAGATAAGTAGGGGTGCTTTCATTCTATTTTGATATTTATTTTTTGGATTCTTGGATTTTAGTATTGTGATTTTTCGTTTTAGTCTTTTCGGGTATTCCTTATATTACGTTTGTTTAGAAAGGTGGGTGTATTAAAAATAGGGGATTTTTTAATGTTTCTATTTATTTGTCTCCCCATGTTGGTATGGCCAGACCCAGGATCGGTTCCTAGTGTGGGGAAGATTTTGTTCCCCAGAGGGGGGGCATTGGAGGGGGTATAGGTATGAACAGAACCTAATACCATCACACAAAAACATGACATGCAAGATACACTCGCATGCACACCAATACACATACACATATACACACCCACACATAAATCAGAACCGACACATTAAAACACACACACGTGCGCGCATACAACCACACACAGACATAACACCCCTATCTCTAATACAACACACTGAACAATACCAACCCTACTTAACCTCGAAACCAACAACACTAGGAGACACCTAGAACCATAGTATAATATCTGTTCCAACACCTTGCTCCCTCCTCAGTCAGTGGAGAACCCCTTAAAGACTGAAACGACTATCATCCCTTCTATCATCCCCCTCCCATACCTA